>NC_092032.1:7421414-7721414 GCF_042242105.1 Pempheris klunzingeri | reverse complement strand
TTGTGATCTGGTGTGAGACGAAAAGAGACACACAAACATGACAATGTTTCCTTTTGGCTATTAAAAGATTTTTAGTTTAAATGAGTGATTGTGTACATGAAACACCAGATTATGTTGAAATGTTGCATTTTTTTAGAGAAGTATATTGGTATTCAAGCATATTGCTAACATTGAAAACATAATGACTTAAATGAAGCATTTTCAAACTTTCAAGACTTTGTGCCAACCCTAAATGTAGTCTCTAACAGAGAGAATATCTACAGCTTCCTACTGTACTGTCGCTCTGTCACATTGGAGATTCCTGAGCCACTGAAAAATATATCTAGACTACAGAACTCTTCAAATTACCTTCAGACAAAAATTTGAATTACTTAACAATAAAAGGTTAAAGGAAATGTAGGCCACTGTGCCAGTGCAGTGGGTTCAGGTCAGTAAAGCGGTGTGAAAACAGCCAACGCATACATAACAATACATAATATACTGCTGGCATTAATCTAGGTTACAGCTGTCAGGGGAACAAAGTTTTGAAACAATTTTACTCCTAAACTCTAAGTCTGTTTTCTTTCCTTCAGTACATGAGAACTCACACTCCTCCTTACTCTCAGTCTCACTGGGCACATTTGCATTATTACTGCATCTCCCAGAGAGAGGGAGAGAGAAACAAGAGGAGAGAGAGTACACTGCAAGGTACAGTAAGCTTCTGGCATCTGTCCTAATTTCTAAGGAGCACCAGCTGGAACTGGCATACTTTCTACTGTTCAGCGATCCCAAGTTCCACGCCACAATCCCGACTCCCTAATTCCTCCAAGTCGCTGATTCTATTTGACCACCCCTTATTGAGAGCACATGTGTCGGACATGTTTTCATAACCCCAAATCATCATGGTAGCTTTTTTTTTTTTTTTTTTCCTCCCCCTCTCTTATTCTGTAGGGAGATGTGGAAATACTGTGATTCTATTCATACTCTGGAAGCTACTCTCTTTCTCCAAATAAATTCAATTGGAATACATGGAATACCGGTGGTGATACACGTGTGACCAATCCAGGGGCCTGGTTTGGGTTCAGACAGTTAGCACATATGGCACTCTGACAGACAGGAGACTGTGATTAGGTGGGGGAGGAGGGTGTTACACTGTCTGCAAATACTAGATTTCACTAAATTTCGTCCCCCATTGCAGGAATGTATTGGACTGAAATATATATTACAGAGTGCACGGCTGAGCAGCCTGAGCTGATGAAATGTGGCATAAATGACGCCTGAATTCCTTTCGCTGCAATTCAGTTATAAGAATAGCACAGGTGCGTGTACTTTGACTTGCACTACACGTAATATCACAGACTTGCTAGCACAAGGGCATTCCTACAGCACACACACACACACTTCCAACCTTAATTGTCTAACTCACGGCCTCATCAGATGCACCCATCAACATGACCCACCATGCTCCAAATGTGGTCATTTAAATGTATGTCAAACTTGTGATTCAACACAGTTTTTAGGTAATTTTGGTCAAGTTTCCATTCATACTTCTACCATTTAGAGTAGGAGAGGCTGGATAGTTCAACAATTCATTCATCACTTTTAGTAAACCATTACTTTTACTACCATTTATTTACAACTTTGAGCCATTTCAAACATTTAGAATTATTGTATCTAGCTAAAGTATTTTTACCATTATTAACAGTTTAGACTTCTCTGCTCGCTTGCTAACTTTTCAAAGGCTCTCAATTACACAAAAACACCTAACATTCAGCTGACTCAATATTTGATCAACATTTTTTGATCAAATATGTTGAGTTAATCTACAGTTTTTGCACATACCAACTGGCTTCTGCTCTAGCCCAAAGGAACAGACAGTTCATTAGTGCAAAGAGTTTCTCAATATCATGTCCACATGTAACACTATCAGCCTTGATTACAGCAAAAGACAAAAAGAGATAGAAAAAGTAACACAGAAAGATAAACAAAGGTGGAATGAGGCAGAGGAAGAGAGAGGGCCCAACTCTAACTAGAATAGATAAAGAGCCAGGTTGACCTCCAGTCTGTCTGTCTTTGGTGCTGCTGTTGGCACCATCGCTATCAGTAACCGGAAGGATCTCCCTTCTTATCCACAGCACTCGTCTCCAGCACCTCCAGCCCTCCCCCTCCTCTCTCTGTCTGATAGTCCCGTCTCTGATGTGTCCTGTTTGCGGGAATTTACAGAGACCTGCGCTTTGTCCCACATGAATGGGAGCTATGAGGTTGGGAGCACCTCCTTGAAGTAGTTTTAACTCAAAAGGCATGTTTGGCTTGAAAGACGATGGCTGAGGCGGAGAGTGGTGGCTTCTGATCTCCTATTCCAGGCTTCATAAAGGAAAATGTTTGGCAGTGATCCTGATACAAGATAATCAGTCAGCTTCCTCTAAGGCATGGATTTGTCTTCGTTGGTCTTAAATAATGAGCTAAACATTTGGAGAGGAGCCCTCTCTCTACTTTTAAAGCAGATAAGCCCATTGTCAAGACTGCGGCTTGTTATTAACAAGGTTGAACATGAGTCAGCAGAGTCTATTGTTTAATAACTAGATCTCATCCTGCATCATAAGACCATCACAGCTGGCGTGTAGGAGAAAACCTTGTATTTTATCTACTGGCTACACAGTTTGATATAATGTGTCGGCCTGTGATAGCAGCACAACTGAGCTCTTCCCGAATCTCATTTGAGTAATCAAAAACTAGGGCTAACTTTGGATATTGTGGTTTCAGAGTCCTCCATTAGGATTCCTTTGCTAAAAAAGACAGTCTAGAAAGCACAATTAATTTTGAATAAAGTTTGAGTACTTTCTAATGAAATGATTTCACATTTAGTAATGATACAAATTCTCAAGTGCTATAGCTTTCACTGATGTTTAAGCAGGTGTTTTCTGAAGGGCACAGAGGATAGTTCACTACAATGCGCACTAACAAAAAAAACCTGAGCTATGGTTTTAAAGGCTTACAATGCAAGACACAAGATTATGTTAGCAGTGGCTTCTTGTATCTGCACATGGTAACAATAGTAACAAAAGCATACAAATGAATGATTTCAAAAGTAACCTGTGATTTATAGTTTAAACTGCAACACAAAAGTCTCAAAGGTCAGGTCGTTTGCATATGTGTGTATTTTTGTTACTTGAAACCATCGAATCATTTTTGGACCTGATCTTGATGCCAAGTCTTGAGGAGACCACACTCCACGGGACATCGCATCCACCATCTACAGCTGCTAATAACCTGAGAAGGAGTGTGAAACATGACACACTGGAGTGTTCTGGTTTGCTGCTGGTGCTGCTGGCATCCTTGCCACATCAAAGTAAAACCCACTACAATGGCCTCCCATGAGGGTAATGCGATTAAGTTTGATGTGGATTAACGATTTCCGGACAGCTCCAGACTAAATGGACAGAGGGAAAAGAGCAGACCTTCAATCTGAGGCTCACTTTGAAATACTCACTGGGAATCTAGGAAAATAGCTCCCATTGGGCTGAGTTAAAGATGAGTGCCACACATTTAACTTGATTTCATGTATTTAACCCACTGAGTTAATACCAGGGCTGAGTATTCTTTAGTTTGCAGAACAATTACACGGGACCACCAAGGCTGCAAACCATGAAAATGAGGACATGTGGCACCTCGCAAGAAAGAACAACATCACATCACAAATATTAGAACAATTTCAAATGTTGTGGCCCAAATTTAAAAGACAAAATCTATCATGATATGTCTTAAGATTAATATGAAACTATTTGTCACTGTCCAAAAAGATGCCCATATCGTGCCAATTTATCGGTTTAAAATATTGACTGATATACGTCTCTGCACACATCTTCTGTGTCCAGTCACTCTTCATGGAAAAGAAACCTGAGGTTTCAAAAGGACGGCCGGTTTTGAGGTGAGATGATGTAATCATTGGAATATGTACAGTTTCAAACTCACTGAGCGGGTGTTTGAATTGGCCGATGTTATGTCAGCTTTGGACGGAGGTTTGACTTCCATTCAACATGTGGCTTCTTCTTCTTTGGCACTCTTCGCCTGTCCCTCATCCAGGTATGAGACAGGACTTAGAACTTGGAGGAAGAGAAACGGAGGAGACGCCAACTTGACTGATTGGTGTGTGTGTGCTTGATGGGGTCACCATTAAGGAGAACTATTTTAACAATCCTGAACAACCTCCACGTTTGTCTGATTGAGCATCAGCATTTAGGAGAAAAATCCTTATATGAGGTATTACTGAACTATTTTAAGTTTCCTTTTCCAGTGCCAGCTTCTTTGTGCTTTGTGATGTTCCTCTGGGTTTAAGTACCAAAATAACATCAGGGAATTAGGCTAGCACGGTGGTTTTTCATTCAGGTCTCTCAAAATTCAACGAGCAGTAGACACCAATGCCAGACTCCTGTGACGCAACCATCTCCTCCTTCTCATTTCCTCCTCGGCAGGGCAGAGGGGCCCCAGACAGGAAGCCACAGGTTCAGCAGCCAATCACGTGCCAGAAAGCTGTCAGATCCTTATGGTTGCCATTGGCCCACATCAGAGCAGTGCAGCGAGCCTCTGGGGTTTTTCGACTCCAAAGCCACCAGGGATTCCCTCCGGCTGCTGCCATCTGTGCCCGACCCCAAAATGGTAACAGAATTCAACCATTAAAAGGAAATAATTGGTAAGAAACACAGGATCTTTAAATAAACTGTGTGTCCCACAGAACAGCACAACGTTTGATGTAAATGCATAGGGAAGTTTGGTTTTCAATTGTTTAATGTTCAGGAAATAAAGTACGTTTAAATGTATGCTGCCCTGTCTTTTTCCCATGTAGAGTCTTATTAGAAATGTACCACTATCCCAATAAATCTTGCCAACTTTCCCTCACCCACACCAGGATTGAAACTGCACTAACTACAGGCTTGAAAAAGTGAAGATGCTGGTTGTGCTGCATACAACTACACAGCGTTTGGGTATAAAAAGGCTGAAAACAAGCAGCCAAAGTAATAATCACTCTACTAAATGCACATGAAAAACCACAGTGGTCTCAGCTAAGCTGGGAGAAACGATTCCAATGTGTTGACAAACAAGCCTTGAAGATATGTGGCAATCAAGAGGCTGAGAATTAATTACTGGGAGGAAATGTGCAACCTAATGTGTCAAAACCACAGTAATGCTCATTTCTGCCTCCCAAACATAGTTTTAAGCTGATGGAAGAGGTTTGAGAGCAGACTTTAGATTCATGTCATCCCTAATTAAAGAAGTTGGTAGGTTTGTGACCAGAGATGATCAAGTGTTAAACTTGTGCATTATGGCATTCGTGTCATCTCCCATGTCTTCCCTTCAATCTCAGTGCTTTCCTTCTACTCTTTTTGTTTCCGCAGACATCAAAGATGTTGCCTGAATTTCAATGTTAAGAGCAGGCAACATGCAGAATTAATATCAACTGACTGTTTTTGTCATGTTTAGCTAACAAAAACAACCCACGGTTAATTCAATAAGAATTTACATCTACAACTATGAATGTAAAAGGAAAAGTGACACTGCAGAGACAGAGCGTGGCCTGGCTCTGAAGTCATGCCACCAGACAGTCTGTGAGGGCAGACAGTGGGACAGACAGAGAGACAAGGGCACTGCCAGGATGCTCTCCTGTTAAATTACAGGCCTGGGATGATAAGCCCTGCATGTTTACACTCTAAATCTAGTACTGTCAGTAAATTATAGTACAACAGTTATATTTATAAAGCACCATGGCTGTATTTTAAACCCTGTAGCAGCATGGCTACAGCAATGACAGCTACATGAGGGATGCTGCAACGGTCCAACACGAGCCACTTATACATAGTAAAGTCAACCACGAGTTGATGGGATCAGGATTAGCTTAAAGTGTTTACAGCAGAACATTCAAAGTACTACTTGTTCTTTAAAAACTATCGCAGAGTCAGCGGGCAAACCGTGCCAGTGAGCTACGAGACGCCAAAAAAGGAAAATGTTGTTTATGAGGAAATTGTGTGACATAAATAATATGTAAGCCCAGTTTGGCCCCGCAGTGGAAACCTGGCAGTCGGTTGCTTCCTCTCCTACTTATCAAGACTGCCCAGCAGACTCTGGCTGTGAAGCCAAAAGGTCACAGTCACTGGTGTTATCGCACTACGACTCCGTCCTCGCACACAAACAAGAGGAGGCTGGGGTGATAACAGAGGACAGAGTAGCAAAGTTGAAAAATAGAAACAGGGTTGACTTCCTGGCATTAGGAGACAGATGATGTACTCTTTGATGCAAAGAAAAACACGAGGACACTTTAACGGACAGACAGAAGGAGCAGCAAAACAGAGAATAAAGGTGCTCTGTTGAAAATAAGGCTATTGTGCAGCACCAGTGGCTATTATTACTGCCTGTACTGATAAGATTGTATAAGCTATTTTAACGGTAGCAGGATTAAGCGAGAAAAGGTATGCCTATTAGAATGACTACTGCCAGTATAAATCAAGTGTAATCTTTGACAGCGGCAGGTAGCTGAGATTATACTAGTCAGAGGAAGTGCTAGTAGTTTTAGTGGGAGTAGTCAAGTTAATCCAAAATTAGCAATAGTAAGTGATTGCTAAAGTGTTTCAAGTAGTTGTAGCAGCTGAGCAAGTGCTATGAGGTATCACTGCCACTACTATTATTGCTACAGCTACTAATGACAGCTGGTAACAGGGGTAAAAGACGTACATGAGCGGTATCTTGTCGTACTATCAATACAATCAGTAACAGCATTCAAGACACTCTGAGGAGTAATGCTAACTAAAATAAAAGCTGAGGCAGTGGTTGCACTAAAAAGAGCAGCACTGCTAGTAGAAGAGGAGCCTGTAGCTGTATGTGATAAAATTAAGTGTGTTTATAATTGAAGTCTCACTGAAAGAAGCTTGCGACCTGAAAGTCGCTGATTCAATCTCCGATCTGACTGAAGAAAGTGAACGAGCAGTGCTTCCACCCCTGCAATGTCTCAGTGAAACTACCATAAAGGTTAAAGAAACTCCAAGCAGTAGTAATGGTAATGGCAGTAATGGCATTAGCAGATTTTTCAAACAAAGAAAGAGTAGTACTGTGCTACCACCTCTACTGGAAGTAGAAGTACAGTAGTAACTGTGGTGGCGGTAAAGACAGCAGCAGCGTGAGGCGTCAGACGTACCAAACCTGCGACAGAACACCCCCATGACGGTGCTCTCCTCCACCACTCTCAGATCTGCCAGCAAAGCCAGTTCTAGCCCTCCGGCAACAGCAAAGCCACTGACTGCGGCTATCAGCGGCTTTGACAGCTCCAAACGGGATGGACCCTGGAGAGAAACAACCAGATTAGTACATCAAAAAAACACACACTCCATGCAAAGCTGTAGGACTTCAGCACAACAGAATCACCACAGAAGGAATACACGCTGTTAACAAGGCAGCAACACTGATTCCTGTACAATATATCCATTGTACCGTATATTTGAAGCATGTATATATGAATGTATATTTTCACTGTCCATTTCATGCTTTTTTGCCTCTCTGATTTCCATGGTTTATCTACTACAAATGTTCCAGATTTTATTTCCTGATTTCTTCCTCAAACTGTCAAACAAACGAGAAACAAACGATTCAAGTTCTGGCTGTCGCTGAACAAATGAAGCACTGTGTATTCGGTAAGAGATGCAGTGCTATAATTTTCGGCACAGGAGGTCCACTCAATCCCAAAGACATACAAACCCAGTGATAGCAGTTTGCCAGAGAAGAGGACTTTCACATGCACAACTGTAGTTATTGAGGCATTTCCCTGAATCAACATCATTGGCTAAACTCAAATCTTCACCACTACCTGTCTTCCCAAACCCTTAAAAATATTCACAATCACTACTGACCACATCTTCTGGTTTTATATTTTTCTGGAAACCTTTAGCCCTTCATTAACATCATAAGGAAATATGGATATAGCCCTCGCTGGCACACACAGCCCAAACAGTGCTCACCATCGGACCGGGACCCTTGGTGACATCTTGCTCCAATTTGAGGGAGGCTGTGTGATTGGCCAGCTCTTTCAGATCATAACCAGCGCAGAAATTCCCTCCTGGAGGAGACCACAAAATTACAAAGTATGGCAGCTGGAAAGTCAGAGAGGAAGGGAAAATGATGAGGATGAAAAAAACAACAAGTTGAGTTGGAGTCTGAGGGCTGCAATTTGGATAGCAGCTTGCTTTGGGCTGGCTGGCACACAAATGCCTCTCTTCCCTAAAGAGCCCAAATCCAATGCATACTTACAGATCATGCATGTGCTCACACACACATATGCACATACACAATATCCTCATTAATGGAAGACTAACATACTCCAACCACAGCCCCTTCCGTTGGATTCATGTGGTAATTACAACATTACTCAAGAGGCCTACAAACACTATGTCACAGGCTCAGGCAGGGACTCATAAAGTCCTCCTCTCTCCTTAATGTAACAGTAATGAAAATGATTATAACGAACACATGTGCCAGCAACACCCATCGACTGGGAGCTTTGATTACAGCTGTGGGTCAGCACAGGGCAATTATAGAAAAACAGTGCGTCATGCTGTTTATGGGAGCAGCGATGCAACAGAGCTCCCTAAACCCCTTTGTCCTTGTAGGAAAAAAAAAAAAAAAGAGCAGAAGCCAAGAAGCGCTGGGCATTCGTGGAGGGAGTTTCAAGCACTATTTAGGCTCTTCTAGATGGTTTGTTAGTGAATTGAGGGGCCAAACAGGAGGAGAGATATTCTATTCACTTATAATTTAATCAATGAACAGTTAGACAGACACTTAGCAGGAACATGGTGAGTTCTTGAGTTTTAAAAAGGCTGATTACAACCAAATTACATTTTCTCTATGATGAACTCACTGCAAACAGTTTTCAAATTTCTTCTGTAGAACATTTATGGTGCGACAGTATTTTCTGCCCTAAAGGGGTCACAAGATAAATCTGAGGTTTGGCCAGACAATCAGCAAGGGAGTAAAGCAGAGATGTTGTGTGCTACACAAAATTAGTTCAGAGTTTCAGTTAATCCTCTAATTTTCACATTCTTTTTCTTGTAAATTGACAGCATGTCAGGCCTCTTAAATCATTCATATAAAACAGGGAACCAGTCTGTCTTTGGAGAGAGTCACAAATAAATGTTGCTTCATTTAAGAGGATTCGAGCCAGAAATATTGGGAACAATGTTAAAGATAAGTGCACATTTAAGCAGTTCTTGGGAAGACATGACAACAGCCCTTTTTCACTGAAGACATTTTTACATGTCACAGTGGGAATGTAATGTTTCAGTGGTGTCCTGTTTGAGTGGATTTCTCAAATACTGGACAAACAAAACCACAGCTACATGGATCCCTCTTGAGGTCAGTGAGAAAATAGTTTTTCGTACACTGAGTTTGTCACTTGACGACGACAATGGCAAAAACACAATTTTTAGGGGTGTCCAATGTGGTTTTATGGGACATTTGAGGCTTTACGGACATTAAAAGTGGATTCATCTCAGCTGAATATGCGCCTGTAGTGACCTCTAGATTGCACCTGACCACAAATGCCCACAGAAATCTGAATCCCAAACACTCCAAATATGTGTCAGCATACTCAAAACCTGCAGAAAGCAATTACTCTTAATTTTACAAGTTAAAAAAAAAAACGCGTCGACACTGAAAAATGAGAGCTGAGAGAGTGGCCGTGTTGGCGCTAATTTGAGCAAAATGGATTCCTTATGTTTTTGGAAACACTACATCCAAACAAAACCTCCCTGCTTGTCATCTCATACCGCGGACAGACTGCTAATCGCTGCTGAAGGTCAGTCTTCTTGTTAGAGAGCGGAGCACCAATACAGGACAGCCTGCTGACAGTTAAAAGCACATTACAGACATTGTGGGAATCACAGAAGAGCCACTTTAGGTGGAACTACCAACTGTGCAGCTCAATGCTAACCCACTTAACGCAAGCTAATTACTCTCTAACACACACTGTTTTCTCTTCAAAGCTGAGACTAGTGGCACCTCGTCTGGAGAGGCTCCAACCTGTGGACCAAACAAAGTATATACTTGTCTCTCTAGAGGGCACGGAGCACTTTATGCGGCAGACAGGTTGATCCAGGTTGAAGACATTATTTCCACTGAGGGAAGGAGTTCATTCAGTGTGTGCGCGATGATTATTTTTAGAGGTATCAGGAGCCGTGGCATGATTCTGGCTTTGGGCGGCTGACACAGTGCAGGCCACCAGGTGTGTGTGTGTGTGTGTGTTTTTTTTCTCTGTGTGCGCACAAGTCACCTCAGCATGTTGGCAAGACCTAAGGACTCTGAGGAGAAAAGGCTGGGAGAAAGAGGCAGAGGAAGAAGGTGATGGAGAGAGAGCTGTGGACAGAGAAGAGGTGAGAGGTGCTGAGAAAGGAGGAAAAGATATTAAAGTAAAACAAATCCAACAACATTCTCCCTTTCTGGTTTGCCCATATTTTTCAGCTTGTAAAAATTAATAATAGAGGGCTAAAAAGTCTGCTTTACTGAAAGGAATACTCAAGTATTTTTAAACCTGGACCCTATTTTTACATAGTTTTGGTTAGAAATGACTGGGATATACAAAAAGTTTTGGAATTGGTCCAGTAGTAGCTGTGTATGAACTACGACGGCCTTAATAAGAGTCAAGTTATTAAACCTCAAAGTCAAGAAGTTGTAAAATATAGCTGGGTGATGGGCTGCATGCCAATTCTGTGGAACTTTATGGAACACCATTCATCCAAAATATTTCCTCATTTATGTAAGCAGCCTTTATTTAGCAAAGTCATCTCATTGACATCAAATTTATTTTGCATGAGAGGCAGCAGACAAAGAAAAGCAAAAGCAAGACATACAACAGAGACGGTCACACTAAGTAGTCACTGAGTAGATGTGGAGGTGAACGTTATATCTAATCACTTGGTCTTATGGAGACGGTGGTGGAAAGCATGTTGGTCCAAAAGTGCTCAGCTGGGTTCAGATCTGGTGACTGTAAAGGCCTTTGCATTTAATATCAGAGAGCCCTGGTGAACAGCAGCTTCTGCACCGGATGTTTCCCCACTCATTCAAGTTCTTCCTTTAAGTTGTCTGAACATTCTGGCGTGCTCGTATAAAATTACAATTCTGTAAAAGTGCCTCTAATTGTCTAACTTGTCAAAGCAACGCCTGCAATTCCCTGATTTTCTCTTTAAAAGGAACAGTTCAACATTTTGGGAGTTGCGCTTACAGCATCATTTTTCTGGTCAAACTGTCCACAAGAAAGCAAACAGTCATGACTCACAAGAGTCCCATCTATTTATGTAAGGTGTAACTCTCGCAGAATTTCATGACATTCCAAAAACAAAAACACGACCAGTTGTAAAGATGAAATGTTGTGGAGCATAAAAAGAAGAAAATGACTGATACTAGTTGGCCTGTAATTAGAGACAAAACCCTCAACAAGCTTTAATATTCTGTAAACATCTACCTGACTGAAGCAGCAAACCTTCATCCATCCATTCCTCCTCTTACCTTTTCCATGCAGGACAGCCACGTTCAAGCCTGGGTCACTGTCGAAGGCCTCCAGCTCTTGGAGCAGACGCCTCGCCGTCTCCTGGTTCACCGCATTACGCACCTCAGGACGGTTTATCACCACGGTAACCACGGACCCCCTGCGCTCTGTGACCACAGTCTGTCCCGCAGCTAATGACAGAGAATGATAAAGATGCACAGACCGAAAACCAATATGGGCCACGATACTTAGAAAGAGGCCAACTCGGAGGCATTAAGTTTAAAGCCCACAGCGGGAGGGATGGAGATGGAATGTGAATGGTTTTATGCGGACAGACTTGATAACAGAAACAGCGGCAAGCGGTGAAACAATGCAAGAGATGGAGATGGTGTGGGCCGAGGTGATGCGAGGGCCTTGGCTCTCGCTCTGCCTCAGTGTGTGTTCAGAAGTGTGTGTGCTGGGGTGATTGTGGCTTGAGGTCGCAGCTGGCAGTTGACCTGACATTGTTGGGGTCATCCCAGGGAATCCAGCTGTCAACAGCAGCCAGAGGCCTGAGAGAGACGAGCGAGGAAAACAAAGCCACTGGATGCATGAACCTTGATCACACAGGCTGGTCTAAAGAGGCAAAAAGGCGATTTGTCACAGTGCAGTGTGTGCAGGAGAGTGGAACCGCATTTAAGCTACCTGGTGGGAGTCTAGTTTTCCATTTTATTTAACAGTTACATTTTAGGACCAACCCTCTGACTCAGAGCAGCATGCAGAGAGCAACATTTCAGTAGTGTAATTGTTTCTCAGTTGTACTGTGAATTAATGCTTAAACTGCCAAAACAATTAAGACCATCTCTGGAATGATTAGCCCATTAAAACATGATTGACTGATTTAGTCAATCAGACAATTAACAATATTTTTCTGCCCTTATTATAGTTATTAAAGTACATTAATAAATAAAGCAATAATAGGAGCAGGATTGGTTAGGAAAGGAACAATGGACCTTCACAGCACACATTTTAACTTGTCAGAGCAGGAACACTACACCTGGTGCTAAAATGTTTAATAGTGGCTGCATACCATTTAGGTTTAACTCTGGATGTTGTATATTGTGGCTGACAGATGTCTCACTGGGTCACCTAATGGAACTCAGCCCTCATTTAAAGAGCATTAATTACACCTGTAGGCTGAGAAGAAAAACGCACATAGTGTGTGAAAGTAAACCGTGAAAAGGATTTGTATGGCCTCTTTGTCATTGGTATGTTGTATTGGAGGCCTTCAGTCCTCCCGCACCTGTCCTTCTGTGATACCACCACCACCACCACCACAGCCTCTGCTGCCTCCCACAGTCATTATGAAGTTACTGCATGTTTCCACACATACCTGTTCCCGTGTTTCCACCTCCTGTTGTTGCGCTGTAGTATTTTATATTGCACATTAAACTCGCCATTATCGACCGTCCAGGTGTTTTACGTCGATAGGTAGCCCCCAAAAGTGGCGTCAGCGTCCGAAAGTATTTCAGCGCCATTGTTACCACAACACGAAAAAACTTGAAAAGTCAAAACTCATAAAACAATAGACAAACTAAACGCTGTCGCTTTTCAAAAATGATATTCAAAATGACTCCAAACAAAAAGTAGCATTAAACAATGTGCTCTTTGAAAGTATGCTAGCTAACTTCGACACAACTTTGCAAGTGTTGGTGCAGCACCTTCATCCTTCCCCACAGAAACAGCAGCAGCACACAAAGGTTCTGGGCCTCATATTGGTGCATTGCAGTGGTACAAAGTAGCGCCGGACAGCAGAGGGCGACATTGAGCCACCTTGCAGGTCAGCTGGTTCCCCTGCAATGCAACGTGGGTGATTAATGAAAACAAACTCCACATCATTTTCTGTTTTTTTAATAAAAGATTTTTGTTTTGTGTCGTTTTTACACATTTTAAGGCATCATGCACAAAAAATAAGCCATACTAAAAGGCATTATGCTTGACCCTCTACCAAAAATTATATGTTCTAACATCTGAAGATCTGCTGTTAAAAATAAGTTTGTACAAATATGGCATGTAAGCTGGCATGTCAGTGAATCTTGAAGCAGAACAAAGCTGCTTTCACCGTTTCTGTAAACATGGCTTTGAGCAAAATAGGGCAGAGGAAAAGACAAGAGAAAGGGAAAGCATGCTTCAACGTGGGGCTAAATTTCCCTGAAAAGCATGCAATGCATCTTAAATCATATTTACAATGCATCATTTTTTCTTTTGACAGAGTTCTTCTTTTTTTTAACTGTATCAATTAAAGTTAAGACATTAGAAAGTTTGTTGACAATAACAGACAGACTGACAGACAGAAAGACAGGATGTGTCCGTAATGTTCCCCAATCCCAACAAAGACGTAGCTCAGATTGGTCTTCGGACAAAACACTACAAGATTTTTTTTATTGATTTTTTTTTTAAATATATCAAGCATTGCAGTTGTACCTCCACTGTAATCTGAAGATTCCTCTAAGTTTTTATTTTAGAAATTTATGTGAAACAGCCCAACTGGGGCTAAAAGTTAGATTTCAAAAAATCTTGTAGTGTCCACCACGGCAGACCTCCGGGACGTGCTGGCAGCTTTGGCACAGTTGTGTCCAGTTGTGCTCTTCTACAGTGATCCGTGTGCGTTATACTATATTGAAGACCATGGATAGATACTGTTCATATGAAACCTGGATCCAGCCGTCTTGGTCTGTGTCGTACCGCCTGAACACGTCAGTCAACCTCTGTGGAAAGGAGGGGAAAGTAGCAAATTAACCTTTTTGAGCACAATAACTCTAATTTCTCATTGCTGCAGCGTCTCCGATACAAAAGAGAATTGTTTGAATTCTTCACCCTATAACTCAGGAGATGCAGATAGTTCAACACAAGGTCAGTCGCTCAGATCTAGGTCTGAAAATAGTGCCAAACAAAGGGGAGCTGGAACTATTGTGGTACCTTGAGCGACACGCTTGAAAAGCTGCTACATAACTGTGCTGGTGTGCCTGAAGAGCTGCCTCAGCTCCTGTATTAGTAAAAGGTTACAGTCACACTTGGCAGCTTCCACTACAATTGTATGTGTGTGAAATTACTGAGAGAGAACACGCTCAAGAGATTAATAATCTATAAGGGAAGACTGTAATGCATTTTTAAATATGCATAATTAAAACTGCCCTGAGAATCTTGAATACAAAAGTAAGCTTGTTGTGAGTCAAGTGCTAAACCAAAGGAAATCCTATACTCATGTATTATGATATATTATATGATATTATATGATATGATATTATATTATAGATGGTTTATTTTGGTGTGGATAGGTTACCTGTAGTACAATACAGCACTGGATGAAGTCATCAAAGGCAACCTGTCCCTTCCTCTGGCGGTCGAACTTGTCTATCAGTGTGCTGTAGAACTGATCCGATAGACGATAGCCTGCAAGCAACAACCGGAAATAAGACATCAAGAATATACCAAGTGGTCGAATGGAAGCCGTTCCACCATCAGTGTGTTAAATACTTTTCACTGAGCCTGGCTTTAATTAAAATACATTCTCAGCCATGATTTCGATAAACGTGGCCCCTCTGGCACTGACTGAACTTACAAAAGCCTCTTGGGATTTTGCTGTCAGTTTCAGATAGAAACAAACACTTGGCACAGAGCCATGAAGACGGACAGACATCGTGCAAAGTCAAACACAGACTGAACCGTTTTTGAACATTTTAGACACAAACCTACAGCTTCTCACCTCTCATTTGCAGCTTCTGTAATAAGCAGAGGACAAGTCCAAAACCGTTGTTCAACAGCTAGTAATGTTCAAGCCAAACCTTGTATGAAGCTGCAATAGTCTTCAAATACTTCTTTCAAACACTTACAGTACTTTTATTGCTAATTTCTGCAGTCTGTCTGTAACAACAACTGTTTTTGACTAACTTTCATAAAGGTGACCTTTCTGTGTAATCATGCTGGGTTTCTCTGAAAAATGTATGTTTTTTACACCAAATAACAATTTTGGGTTTGTCCTCTATTATTCTCACTGCATTGTAAAAGCCAAGCTGGAGCTGCGTGTCCAGTATAAAGGTATGAATAGACAAAACCTAACAAGTGTTTACTACATGAGCAGAGAGCATGTTGGTCTATCCAAACATGCGCAGAGCTACTGGAAAGGACAAAATCTGACCTTGTGACCCCGAGAAAGGAGGCTCCTAGAGACAGCTACGCAGCCCTCCACCACATCCACTATACTTAAATACAAAAGCATACTTTGATGCTCACCGAATCCAGTGAGCGCCTGTCTGAGCTCGTTCTTATCGATGAAGCCGGAGTTGTCCCTGTCGTAGGTCCTGAAGATGTTCTGCCAGTCTGTGATGTACTTCCACACACCAGCGAACTCATTGAAGTTCACCCCGCCTTTATTTTCTCTGTCGAACATGGCTGAGGGAGAGGACGTAAAACACGTTATTCACTCCGTCTCATACACTCACACACATACAGTATATATCCTGTAGCACGTATAGTTTTAAAGGGCTGTCAGAGAGCAGAAGAGTGGAAACTGCGGATCTCTCACTTGACTAACTCCTGCCTCATAAGACTGCATTATAACAGGGGAAGAAAACGGCTTGATCCCCCCACCAAAACTCCAATCCTCGCCCCCATGCGGTTCAATCCAATTACCTCCCAACAAAGGGAGTGTTATCACAGGATATGCTTCTTGCTGGGGGACTATTAAACAAAGGATTTACTGAGTACAGTACAGTGGGAGAGGGAGGCGATGGAATTATAGGGATTTACTCTGCAAGTCACACAACAAGAAGGGAACAAAGTACAAATGAGACCTGGAGAAAGATATTCTTAATATAGTTTTTGTCTAAAATGGAAGCAAGAGCAAAAAATGAAATTAGAAGCATTGTTTCAGATTGTAAGGGAGAGATTCTTTTAAAAACATATTTAGCTTTATTTGTCTGACCTACACAGGGTTCACTCAGGTTTGGAAGAGTAAAATTCAACCACTTTTCAAGCACTTTCAAGGTACCTAAACCAAAAATGTCCAGACTCTCGAAGCCTTTATCATCACATCTAAATTGTCACAGACCTCCTTTATACCATATATCAATGTATGTTGTAACTTTGTTTGTTTTACCAGCTTCTTATATTCTATCTGATTGTATGTTTTGCTTATGATTATTATCTGGGGTGAGACGCCTGGAGACAAACGAATGTGACGGTGGGATCGTTTCCTTTCAAATGGATTCAAGGTTTTTGGTTTACATGAGTGATTGTGAAGATAAACACCAGGTTACGTCGAAAATCAAGCCTTTTTCAAGGGGTATATTGGAATTCAAGCATACTCTGAACCTTGAAAGCATAATAGTTTAAATAAAGCATCTTCTAAGACTTTGTACCAACCCTGCCTATAGTAGTAGTTGAAAAGATGCCAACCAAGTCAGCAGCTACACTGCAGATTTGAAAGTTTTTAACCTCAGCTCCATATTACAACTGTCTTAAAAGTGTAAACAGATCAATATCTGGGGTCTGAGGCAATCGGCAGCTGCCTTTTGAGACCAACTTTCCCATTTCCTCCAGACACTCCCTCCTCCTCCTTCTATTGATGGCTGCAGGTTTCCACTTGAGCGGCAGTTACTGAAGCCAAAAACAAGATTGTTTCTGCCCCCAGATTGCTCAAAACGTAATGAATTTATCCGGTTGTCATGGCGAGGAGGCAAATAAACAACTCGCATTCACTGACAACAATGGGCAACTGTGAAGAAACGAGTCAGTCGTGTCACTGTCAGCAGCTACTTACATATGATGGAGCGCACCGTCACGGGGTTGAAAGGAGTCCATGTGCCTGTGAGACAGAAGAATACCAGTGAGACCAGTGAGCTATTTTAGTATCTACTGAAAGAACAGCGAAACTTTGCATGTACAGCTTGTATTACTGTTACACAGAGGACACTGCCATAAAAACTCATACAGCAAGTTTTCTGTAAAGATTTGTAAGATTGCCAAGAACTGAAGCTGAGAGCGGTTGTAATATTTTTTGCAAGACTATTATCTTCAGATCTTTATAATGTGTTAACAGTTTTCTTGGCTCAATTATATAATTTCCGCTGGATAAATATTTTTTGCGGCCCACATTTATTTTTTACCACCACCACCACCACTGTATAACCACATAGCAATTTAAGGATCTTGTTTTCTCAAGATACACAATCTTTTACCCATGAATTAATCAATTTATTATCTCGGGACAAGAAATGAGGCTGATATTGATCTTAATTTCAAGATAAACAATACTAATATTAAGTGTGGGACCATTTATGTAACTGTCTCTGATTTCAAGGTGTTGGCTTGAGGGACAGACAAAAGGGTGGCACCATAATGGAACAGTTTTGCTCGGATAAACCCTCCTAATAGGCCCTTTCTGACATTTCCCTGCCACTTCCTCCTGCTGTCGTGGTTGACATTGTGTCCCTGAAGCAGCACCGATCAGCGTGTCGACAAATGATCGACATGTTCAGTTCCCACAGGAGCCAACCACGCCACCAGCACACTGATGAGGGTAAAAGCATTCACCAAAATGACAAAATTCACATTAAGGCAGGAGCGGATGACATATGAAGACATGAAGTGAATGAGTTCATAGGATTTGACATCATTATATGGAATCACAACAGAAATAAAAGTAGGTTGAAGTTCTTTAAAGCAAAATGACTGGGAAGCACCACAAAAAGGTTATTTTTTCACCTACAAGTCAAACTCCTCAATCATGTGTGAATGCAGCTGTCGTTTATATAGTGAGAAAAAGACTGATTGGGGTTTAGTTCTGCAGGGCGTCTATACTTTATAGCCTCATTCACACTCTCAGCTCTCGAGAAGCTGAGATTTATCTGGACATCTAAGTCCTTGCTGACTCACCACCTCACTTTATTACAGCGAGGCCTGACAGTTCAGCACCGGATATAAAGACAAGTCAATGTGGGTGGGGCGCGGGGGGGGGGGGGGGGGGGGGGAACAAGAAGACACATAAAACAGAAGAAAGAATAAAAAGAAAAATACAACCACATGAGCAGAGCAAAGCAAACAAAAGAGAGGAGGAGCATTTGCAGTTTCGTTTTTGTTGCAGTAACTTGAACTCTCTCGCCTACTTTTGCTGACCTAACATCCCTCCCCTGCAACTCTATCTGCAGACCCTAAAACAGCATCTGCAGAATTTTAACATCCTGTCTGCGTAGTTCTGTGCCTTTTTCACGCCGTGCTGTTCCTGGCTGCTTGTTTTTGATTTCCCTCCCGTTTAGCCATGCCAGCAGTAAGCAGGTTTGCAGCGTGAGCCACATGAGCTTAGATAAGGTGCTCTTTGATATATAGCACCTCATTTAAATAAAAAGGCTGCAAGCAAAATAGAACGTAAAAGATTTCGTTTTACTGTGCATTTATTTTCAGCAAGATTTCATCTTTGAAAACGTCCACAAATTGTCCACCAAAATAAAACATAAAGAGGAATACATGAGTTTGGGAATTCAGGAGTGTGGAACAACATATGTGTACTCCAGCTTCTACTTCAGTGTTCAAAGAAGACACTCGACATTTCCTTCCTCGTCCTTGGTTTGTTTAATTGATGGATGAGGCTGTCTGGGCCTGTGGGTAGAGCTGTTCTGGGACCAGGCCTGAGGCTCTTACTAGAGCTGGGGTTTGGGCCAGAATCTATATTCTTACACTATTGGAGCGCAGATCTAAAGCAACAAATATAAAGTATCATAAACGCATTGATGTGAGACCGATTTGTGGAACCGAGTCAGAGCGACTGCTGTGTTTAATTGCTGCAGTGCAGACAGATGGAGACCTTCTGTCTCCCACAAGTTGTTTTTTCACTACAACAAAACCATGTTAGAATCTGTACAGTAGCTATGGAATGTGTTTCACCAGCTGTGAACGTTACGTCTTTACAGTCAGGTCTGTAAACGCTTAATATGCCCACCAGCGCTGCAGTCTTAAGCGCAGATAACAAGCGCCACAGCAGAACTATTTACAGTAATTCAATTGTTTAGTGTGCTCTCTCCACACTGTTCAAGCTCCCCTTAAACTGGTTCTGACACCATTTCTAATAACAAAGAAGCCAAACATTTATTGGCCACATTAGTAGTGTTGCTCTGGGATGGCAGTGTCAGTCAGTCCATCACTTCAGTCCACACTGAATTATCTCAACACATATTTGATGGATTCTCATTAAATTGTGCGCAGACATTCATGTTTCCCAGAGGGCAAATCCTACTGACTTTAGAGATCCCCTGACTTTCCTCTAGCATCACCATGAGGGCGACATTTTTGGATTTTACTGACATGTTTTGACAGCTTTTGGTACCCACATTCATGACCCCATCATTGTCATAACTCTATTGATCCTGTGACTTTTTATCTAGCACCATAATCAGGTCATTTTAAAAATCTGCCCATTATTCCAGTTTATGATCAAATGCTTGCAAAACTAATTCCCATCAGCCTCAGCTGCAAATTGTACTTGGGGCTAATTAGCAAACGTTAGCATGTTAAGATGCTAAGCTAAGACAGCATTATACCTTCCGTTAGCACACTAACACTAGCATTAACTCAAAGCGTCACTGTTCCTAACTGTAGCCTCATACAGCAACATGTTTTTGATATGGATGAAAAATGAACTTGTCAGTGGTCTTTGGTGGAAAAACTGTGTAATGAGACTCTGCAAGCTTGTTACTTATTGACAGATTTATACACTGATGTTGACATTTCTACAGTAAGCTAATATACGCTTAGTTGTCAGTTTATTAGGTACGCCCAGCTAAAACTATGGTGGTCTAATGGAACAAACCCACAATAAATCCCACCTTCGTGCAGGTTACAATGTTCAGTTTTTTTGAAACAGTTGCAGAGCGGTGTAGATTCAACTGTATGGTCATTTCAGAGGATTTTCACTGTTGTCTTTGAGTTTAGATTTTTCTTGTACTTTACTCATCGCTGGTTTTAGGTAGTTGTACCTAATACACTGGCAACAGAGTGTATAGGTGTGGTGGACTTGTCAGTCTAACTCTAATGTGCCACAAAAAAAAAATCTGTAAAAAGTCAAATGTAACCATGGCAATTATCCTTAAGGTCATGGAACTTGCTTTTCACATAAATTACAATGGAAACATGTTTTTGTCTCAACTGCCTATTTCAAAATGTTAAATTTCAAATTAAATCTGCAAGATGTCAGCATATCAGACAAAGACACAGAGAGAGGAGACAAGAAATCAGAAATCCTTTGGCCGCATCTCCGTAAATGTTGCTACAGCATTAGAGACATCAGACCGAAGGCAGAGAAAAGCAGAACAAGCTGTGACCTTTCCGGCCCCGCTGATTCCTCTACTCTCTCACACACACACTTTTCACACCAGTAGCTAACTGTGAGGTCACTAATGTATGCCAGACAGACTGTGGCTGCCCACTGTGAGGTGGCCAGTATGGCTGAGATGTTTGTGTGCCTCTGTGTGTGCGCCTGATGGTCAACTGGTACAATACACTCTCTGTCCAGTTCACACACTGGGCTCTGTCACTGGTGAGGTGGAGAGAGAGAAGTGAGGAGGAGGAGGAGGAGGGGGGGGGGGGGGGGGGGGGGGGGGGGGGGGGAGGAGGAGGAGGAGGGGAGAGGAGGAGGGGGGAGGAGGAGGGGAGAGGCAGGCTGGCGGAAAAACAGAGTGAGTCGACCGCAGTGCACACTCGTACTTGTGATGACTGTGCTGGAGCTCAGTCAGGCACACACACATTTACACTTACACGTACATTCGCACTTGACATATGCACGCACACACTGAAATGAACTTTTACACACAAACTCCATATTTTGAACTATACAACTTACAAACTGAACCAAAAAACGAGAGTTTAATTCTGTTATTTTGACTATGAGATGTAAAAGTAAAAAAAAAATTGGATATCTCATTAAACATGATGAAAAGGAGGAACAGTCGAATTGTCATCATAATAACTTTTAGATTTGCTGACACCATGAATTTCCAAATTTGAAGTTCATATTTCTGACAGCTGAGGCTGCGTATCATGTATATGCATGTATATGCAAAATCTAAGAACACTGTCATCGCTCTTGCATCATAAAAACATAGAAATAGTCACTCGCTGATGAGTCAGTCAGCAAGTCATTCTCAGTTTCTGTTTGTTTTTGTGCTTTCTGTCAGATGATGGTCATGATGTGTGAGACACAGCCCAGCAGGCTGGGCTCAAGGAAGTCTAGCCACTCATGAACAGCACTGGTGCCTCAGCGCATTTGCTACAAATTACAGGGTAATACCCAGTCAGAGAGTGCATGGAGCCGCGTATCCACTACCTACCAATGGCAGAAATTGCTAAGCAGGACTGAGGTTTGATAACAGATATTTTTAAAAGCTCAACAATGGCTAATAAAAATTAATACCCCCTGTCTTCTAACTCACCTCCAGTGTAAACAAGTTTTGCAAAATGCTACAAATGTAGAAATGCAAAGCTAAGAGCTGTTGAACGAGCTCTTTGAGTCCTAAAATCCAGCCAGCTCTGCAATCTGCACAGCAAGCCTGTGCTCTCTCAATCGCATCAGCAATTTGAGTGCCTATTACTGCTCCTACACACTTAAATAAATAACTCAAGGAGGAGTATAAACCTGTGTGGTCAGGAGAGTGGGAGACTATGATGCCAAGTTGCTATGATATCTGCGCACTGCTGAGTGAAGTGAAGCCAAAAAATTCCATATTTATAGAAAATGGTGCGTCAAGAAGGCGTACGCACAACACAAACGTGCACATACACTTCAGCGGCACAGAGCCAATCAGTGCCTCATCAGGGATGATACCTTCTCTCATCCAGGACTGACAGAGGGATGGAGAGAGGGAAGAGGGAGGAAGAGTAGAGAGAAAGAGCAGGAAAAAGTGAGATTAAGTGAGGGAGCATGGGCGAGAGGCAAAGAGAGAATGTAAGAGTGAGAGAGGGCAAACAGACAGAGGACACAGCAGGCAGCGAGCTGGTACCATAGCCTGCTGTGGAATGAAGGGAATAACAGAGGAGAGGAGAGGAGAGGAGAGGAGATAAAAGAGGGGAGGAGATGAGAGAGAAATGCTGCAAAACAAGCCCATCTTGAAACACCATTCAGTCTCATTATTTTGTTAGTTTGTAATTGACACAAGCACATTATTATCTGCCAGTATGAAGAAACACTGCCATACTTTTAATGCAGTTAAAAACCGACATAATCTTCACAGTGAGCATTGAGCCCCACAAGCAGCAAAACACTTGATCTGGGTTAGAGACAATGGAAAATATTCCATGTTAGTAGATTCTTTAACTCCAAAACCAAACTTCTGTCACAACAAATCCCCCAGAGAGACACGTGGAAAGGGGGGGCTGACAGATTTCAGAAATGCAAAAAGGCAGTTATTGAAGGCGGAGTACTGAAAGCAGAGATAAGACGAAGAGAGAGCATGTGGTGCAGACACGGCAGAGATTGGAGTAGTGTATGCAACGATGGCAAAGCCTCAACATCCCCTGCCTCACTCCCCAGCCTCCAGGGCCTTGATACTCAGTAAGGTCTGCTCCCCTGAGGGAAGAGGAGTAAAAAGGGGAGGGGGAGAGGATGAAAAAGAAGAGGTAGATGACAAAGAAAGAGGTCAAGAGGGACAGCAGCGGTGCGGCGGACAGAGCTCGGTTGATGGTGTGAGACTGTAAATAAAAGCAGCATTTGCAGAGTCGGTAGAGCAAAGAGAGGCAGACAGGCAGACAGACAGCGTCAGGGTTGTGGCTTTAGCGAGCGAACTGCAGGACAGGATGCAGAGCAGCGTGCGTTCAGCTTCACTGGCTCTGTTTCATATCACAACGAGCCTAATGAACTGGCGGAGACTGGACCGGGAAACCTGCCGTTCACCACACGCAGCAAAGTCCATGTGTACAAGACGCTGTAAAACAAAAACAAAACACACACATGCACGCCAAGTCTGGGAGAAACAAAAAGGCTACTGACTGACCCCTTGCACAAATGCAGACAGACTGAACAGCACTCATACGTACTGTAGATAAACACACCTGTTTATGCATGCATGCACAAACACACTCGCGCACTCATCAGTATGCTGAGCCAGAGCCACTGCGCAGTCTGATAACAGCTTCTTTCACTGCTGCTGCTGCTGCTGGCTGGCTTCAACACTTTTTTTTTTCCCTCCTCCCTCTGAAGTGCCCAGAAAAATGGGTTTCTGGCTGGAGTAATCTGTTCAGAAGTCTTTGAAAATCTGCCTGAGCAATTCAGCCATTAATTTGATGGGGGACACATTATATTTTAATGAGGACACAAACATCAGCCTGTGCTACAGTTTCTGGGCAATCTGTGCCTTGAAGTATACGTCTCATTAATCATTACTCAACCCTGCTCCTCGTGGGCAAGGTCAGGAGGCGATGCTGGTGCAGTGCTGTGTGCGGGCATTAACACAGATATTTTATCTCGCAAGTGTAAAACTAGAGAGCAGAGAACACGACCTGTGTCATTTAGTCAATCCTGCTCCCCAAAGCGCGTCGCAGAGTCACACATTTTTTTTTTTTCTTTTAGGGGACCCTGGTGGGAGCTGAACCCTTAATCCTGTATGAATCCTCCTCCTGAGCTACACGGGAGCGAGAGCGATTACACCTCCATCACTAGCTGCTGCAATTCTCATGCTCAGTCCACAGATCCTCTTCAGGCCGATTTTTCAGTTATTGTCCTCTCAGTCTCTCTCAGATGAACTCCCATTCTGCAGCACAGAAAACACTGCTTGCTGGATTACAATTTTGCCATGCCGCGCCCCATCAGTTACTGTTGCTGCGCCTGACGGTCTTTCTATTCTCACACACAATTAAACAATCAAAAATGATAACTGGGATGGATTTCCTTAAAATTGTGACAACAGGTCCTGAATTTCATACGCTGGTCTACAGCAGAGAAGACCAGAGCCAATCCAGGACCCATATTTCAATGGGTCGGTATGGGCTAAAATAAAGCTGATCAAAATCTGATCTGGACTGAGTGTTTCTGTAGTCCCTGTAATTCCAACAGAGTGGGACATCATCACTTTAATTTAAGGAGTCACATTCGCCCAGTTATTTATATCGTATCAATAACTTCAAAATCTTCAGTATTTGGATTGAGTAGGTTGTTAAAAGTAAAGTGTGTCAGATTTAGTCGCTGGTTTCAGTGTTTCAGATACATATTTAATAATTATTTATGCAATAAGTATCAGACTGGACTTGGTATCCACAGACACTCAATATTAAAGGGAGTCTGATCAGGATCAGGGCCAGAAAAACTCCATCAAGACATCCCTAATGATAAGGAAACATGTAAGATCTGACTTACACACTGGGACCAGTAAGCCAGAGGTTAGATTCATGCTGTACTTTCTACTTTCAAACAGTTTGTGTCACTTTTAATAATACAAGAGAAAGGGAATTTCATCATTTTAGGGGAAAGACCATGTGACCTTTAGTGTGGTCAGCTTTTTGAGGGCCCAAAAGTCAAATGACAGGGCAGCAAGGCTACCAAATAAATCAATGATTTTAAGTCCACGGAAATAATCTACTGAATTTAAGGTTATGGGTAATTTCTTTCTTAAAAAACGAAAAAAACCCTAACTTCCCATCCCCAACTTACAACGAGTCCAGTGGCTCAGACGAGGCAGCCATGGCCCCCGTGAAATTCCTGCCCTGCCTCTGACATAGCAGCTTCTTGGCTATAGGAAGTACTAGTCATGAACAGGGTTTTGTTAACCAGTAACCCTGTGCAATAATGTAGTATGTAATGCCCTAAGGCTGAGAAGAAATGCTAGATTGCTACTGTAGGTAGTAAACTAGCAAGCTCGTAATGTTTGCAGCATACATCAGAGCAGGCAAACACTCCTGACTCCCATCGTCCAAACATTATAAATGTCAAGCATCACTCTTATTGTTTTAATTCAATAAAACTATTTGCATGATACCCCATGTCGGCTCTCTGGCTAGAGTTTTGATTTCCCCACAGAGGTTTGACTGTGACAGAGTCCACACCCGCAGTGTGTCGGCTGTCATCACAGAGACACTGAGGCCCATTGAAGTTTTCTCTTTGAAGCAGCTCTGATAAACTTTTCACCTGCTTCTCTGTTGCTCTGGGACAAAAATAAAAATCCATTCATTATTACTCAGCTCACCTGCCACCCCGGGATAAAAATAAAACCACAATCCATTTTCTGCTTAGGCTTGGCAGTTGCTTAAATCAAAGAGTGACAGAGAGCAATGGTCTGTAACAAGGAGATGGGAAGGAGACGGAGGGATGAAAAAAGAAGCAGAGAGGAACGGGAGAATGGGAAATGCAGACTGAGGGAGGGGAGGGAGATAGGAGCTCAGCACTAATGTTGGGAAATAAGGAGATATAAGGAGAAATACATTTTTAAAAAAGGGAGTGGCAGAGCAGTCAGACGTGATACGTACCATTCGATAAGGCCTGCTGAAGCTCTGAGTCTGATATCACTCCACTCCGGTCCTTGTCCACCCTGGGGAGGAAAACACAGATTAGATACTGCCTGCATTAACCACTCCACACACCCACACACTGCAACACACAATAGGAACTGGCAACAACACTTGTCAGCTGAAACTTTATCCTCCTGAGCGTGTGTTAGTATTTCAACGGTCCACTGAGAATGAATGGAGTTCTGTGATCAGGACACACAAGGCAGCTTGTACACTCGCAGCTCCCCAGAGACTGGCAAGACAAGCTCTGAGTGTGTGTGTGTGTGTGTGTGTGCACGTGTGTGTGTGGATCCTGACAAAGCTAAGTGAGTCTCTGCAACCATACTGTAAGTAGCTTGTGGTGCTACCAGCAAAGTGTCAGCTTGCAAGAATCACAGACAGTGTAACATATTTTTAAAGAAATAATTGGAACAGAAACTAAGAACAGCTTCGTGTCTCTGATTCGCCGAGGGAACCCTTACCATTGCATAAAAGAGCTTAGAGTGGTGTCCAATGGCTTCCTGGTTAATACCATATAACTGTAATGTCCCCAGTTTGATTCTGGACCAGGGACCTTTGTTACACGTCCTCACCCCCGCCCACTCAATCTACCACAGTGACAACATGAGGAGTACTTCAGTAGACATTATGCATGATTCTGAAATAAGCTTAAACATTATCCTTCCCTTTGATCAGGGCTTTAGATCTGAAGCAATGAATCAATGAATCAATGGGCCGTTCAATAAATAACAGGGCTGTAACTAAAGGTTATTAATTAATCTGTTGAGTATTTTCATGAATTGATTGGACTATGAAATGTCAGAAAATGGAGAAAAATCAGAGAGTCTAAGGTAACATCTTCAGATAGTAATTTCTGTCACGCTAACAGTCAAAACTCGCAAAGATATTCAGTTTATGAATTAAAAAAAAGCCTAAAAATGTTAACGCATTTGTGCTTGGTAAACTAATAAAATGATTAATTGTTTTTCACAATAATCAATAATTGCAGTCATCCTGGGGTCATTGATGTGATGGCAGCTTCGGTGCCCCTTCACAACATTTTTATGCCAGAGCCATAACCACACTAAACATAGGAAAGATTTCAACATGTCTATAAATATTCACTGAGCAATATCCATATGGATTGTGCAAGATACCTGCAGAATGTGAAGGTATGTGTTTTATTTTTAGAAGTCTGCATATTGGTTATTCTTTTTATCAATTTAAGGATTGCAATTTAATTTTGTTCTACTTGTACAATGACAATAAAGACATATTCTATTCTATTCAATCAACACATTAGTAAAATAATTTTGATCATTGTTGAAGCAAAAGTGCAAAACATTCTTTGGTTGTGGAGAGTTATTATAGTGTTGGCTCTATCCTGGGATAGGAATAAATGCCAACAAACTCTTAACGCAGTGAGTTCTGCGTTTCTTCTTATATTTGATCAGAGTCAAAGTGGAGCTCAGAAGTACTTTCTGTCTTTCCGTCATCTCCTGACCAACATCCAGCAGTTTTAGGTCATTAGAACTGGCAGAATGAGCAAACCAGAGGGGAAACCCGCTGAGAAAAAGAGACATTCATGATAAAAGCTTAAAGCTGTGAGGGTTTTCTTGTGATTGTTAAACACAAGGCAGATACATTTACAAAATTCACACCAAGTCAGCCAAGAGTCTTTTCTGAGATGCAGAGACAAGTAAACATGAGCAGGCCGGACCGTGACACAAATAACGGGCCTCACAGTTTGAAATGTAGCTTAGGCAAACATCCAGTGACTCAGTTGTTCCTTAGCAACCTGCCTGGTCCAACCTGTCGACACACTCAGCAACCACAGTCTGAATACCAGCAGAGAGGACGAGGGAGGGGAGGACACGGGGAACCCCCCTCACAGAAACAAACACAGGGCCGGCCCAGTGCTGACTGTGAGGGCTTGGTTTTCCGCTCCCAGCTGTGATGCTTTACGTGCGGTCACATCCCCATGTTTCTATGTAGCCTTCGTGGCTGATCAGCGATATGGCTGCGTGTTCTCCTCGCTTTACCTTCCCCCACCTAAATAAAGTAAAACAAACACAAGGAGACCTGCCCGGTCTCCTTAGGGAGAAAAACAGCTCCCAGCATGCCTCCGTAAATGAGAGCTTTGTCACAGTGAAGGTGAGGAGTGGAGTGGTTGGGTGGGTGCAGGCTGTGGGGGTATACAATCTTTGCCTAACGCTGACACACTAACTCAAAGAAGTATGTGTGTCCAGTATAAGCTCTCCCCTTTTCTTCCACCCCCCTCTTACTATCTCATCCCCTCAGCCTCAGGAAAAGTTACCTCGCCAGACTTTTACATAAAGCGAGCTGAGAAAGTGAAAGCATCATTAAAACTCCCTCTTGCCTGCAGCACGGAGAGTTAAGCATCTGGTGTTTCTATTTTCATGCTGTCAAGTACAGAACTTGTGTCTAAAACACAATGACTGGGCCGCTTATTCCGCTCACATTTTCCCATGTTTCACTGTTTCCTATTAAGCAACCCAGTTGGAATATGGCTCGCGGAATAAGGGCCGCCCTACTTTCCACATAAACGGCCCAGAAGGAATGGGTGTCACCGTGGCTCCCATAGCGGAACAGAGAAACTTCCAAATTAAAGCTGCATTCACAAAACCTTCCAAGGAAATCCCGGTTTCAAACAGTCCAACAGTCAGTTTCCACTGCTTGCTAGTACGTTTTTTGATCTGCAGTTTACGTCGTGGGTCGAACAATGGGTCTGTTTCCAATTAAAAAGAGCACACGTTTTACTGATCACATCAGCCTTTACTGTATGTAAATGGCTCACTCACTGCTGTTCATTCATTGTAGAAATGTGCTTCCTACAAGTTCTAATGTGTTACTTAACAAGTTTGAATATGTTGTCATTCCAAAGTGATCTGTATCCACCCGGCAATCGCAGACAGCCTGTGAACATCTTGTTACACTTGCATAGCAACAAAAGCCTGATGTTGTTTTTGACCCCTAAAGGGCTGGGTGCAAGCATTTCTGTCACACGGACGTCATTCTTTACCCGATTAATTCGATGTGGAGTCATGGAATTGAATATTTCTAGGGGAAAAAAATAGGTAAAATTGCCTGCAGTCCTCCTTCACCGCTCACTGTGAATGAGAATGAGTGACTCCGTTTCTCCACCTGTCGTGATTAGATGGGATAAGGAGAGTTTCACAGTGTGACTTCAGCTGAAAGGCTTAACAAAGACAGTGCAACAGCAGGAAGGTGAGTCATAGAGTGTGTAAGTCATGGGGATTGAGAGGCCTCCCGCGTCAACTATGCTCTATTGACTCTGGTCACATGACTAAGGGGATTCCAGCACCGCTTTGCCGCCAGGTTTTCACCAAGAGGCAGCAGATGAGGCAGCAGTACGCTCATGTGTGAGCTGACTGTGTTCACAAATGTCCCATTATGAAATATTCAGTTGTATATCAAAGAGAGAGCTGCTTGTGTGCCTGTGAAGAGAGATCAAGAGAACCAAAGATACTTTACATGAGATGTATACATCCAGCCTGATTTCTAGGAGGTTCTGCGCTGCACATAAATAATTCGTTAAGGGTGTTTAAAGCCTCGCAATGCACGCAGCATCTCAATGTTGTGAGAAAGTGAAGCAGCAGGGGAAAATCCTCTGCAGTATTACATAACTCTATAGCTTACTACTACCAGGGGCCAAAGAATATCAACTATTCCGCCTTCCACTGTGACCTTCTTGGCTGCTGACACACTTTCCACTCAGGATATGGTGAAATTGATGACTATCTTTGAAAAGCCGCCACCGACACTGTACCATCATCTCTGGACGAAATAATACAGCTTGTGGTTGTTGCGATGGACAGAGCTTTCCAATGCATTCATGTCAGAGTCCCATAAATAGACACACCCTGCGTCATCTAAACTCACTCTTTTTTTGAGACAGAGGATATCTAGCTGCTGAGTGGAAAGATTCATTCATGAAGTATTCTCTAATATCTCTATTTTTTAATGACACAGCTTAAATCAAACTGCCTCTCTTTGGACAGGAGGATAAAAGCCTTCAAGGACTCCTGGAGGTCCTTGAACCCCAGTTTGTAAACTCCCATTGCTGCGGGAGACAGTTGAGCAGGCTGTGATTTAATTCAGGACAACATTAAAGCAGTGGCAGTGCTCTGGTGTAGTGATCTAATGTGCTGTAATGTGACCACAGTGACGTGTGGCCATTGGTTATGTGTTGTACACTGGGCAGTAGTATTTCCAGGAAGCTCGAACAACTGACACCTCAGACCTGACAAATCACTGATTTCACTGCTGTCAGCCAAACAGAGTTTCACGGGCACAAGAGTAAAGACAGAAAACGAGCTGTGAATGAAACACTTGGTGTGAACCACCACCTCCTCCACCCAGCCCCACTCTCTTCCTTCTCCGCGCTAGTTTTCACTGCGGAGCGGAGTGAGAGACAGGCGGACAGCGGCGGTACGAGCCACTCACCTCTGGAAGATATTCCACAGGAAGCCCTGGTCCGGAGGCGCGTTGATGTGCGGGGGTCCCTTGTACGGACTGTGGTACGCCATTTTAAAGGGAATGCTCTGTCAACAAGCGTGTGAAGCTGTTCCTCCTCCTTCTGCTGCTGCTGTAGTTTCTCCTCTGAGCGGCTTCAGTCACACCGCACCGCCCGACGTCCACGGTACCGCCTCCTCACGCACAGGGGCGGGGCCAATCATTCACCACCACGCATACGTGAGGTGACGTCACATTTTCCGCTTCCTTTCAACCAGTCAAGATTAAAAAGTGTGATGTTGAGGCAGCTAAAAATAATGTTAAAACTAGAAGAAAAAACATTAACATTTCCTCTTATCTACCCAAAAGGAACATGTGTGTATTTTAGAATAATTAATACAATATATCCATGGAGTTAGTTCCCTCACCAGAAGCTTAAGACACATATACACCCAGAAAATACATGAGATGTGTATAACTACTTATATCATTTTATTCTATATACGTTTTACTTTATTCTGTTCCAAACCTTAATATCTGTAAGCATGTGTGTGTGTGTGTGGCATGAATGGACTACAGTGTACAAGCAACCCTGCATAGTAGAATGACAATAGATTGACTTGATGCCAGGAATTCATCATGTATCATTGTGTTTATTGTTCATTTATCTTTTGTTAGTTGTGTCCAAAAATAATTCTTGCATACTTTTATATCACAATCTCCACTCTCTTCCTGTAAAACGTAAAAATATTACTGATGACTCATGTTGAGCTGGAACACAAAGCTGATTACAAGTAAAACTCCACTGTTTAAAATTTTCCTCAGTACAGAAATATTAGCAACACAGTGTGCTTAAAGTGTCGAATGTAAAAGTAGTCACTAAGCAACATGTCCCCTAAATCACAGTTACTCATTAAATCAAATTAATCAATTAAATTATTAAAACTACTTTATGTGGTTTTTATCTATAATAACATTTTAATTCTGTGAAGTAACAAAGTATAATACAATGTATTGATGTAATTCATTAAGCAGGATAAAATAAATTACAAGCACTTGACAATTGTACTGAAGTACACTACAGTTTAAATGTACCTCCAACCACAGATAAGTAATCATCATCAGTAATCTACAGTAATCATATAATCAATCGTATAGTAATTGATACTTTTGGACAGAACTTTTAAAAGTAATTCTGTCGTGTATTTTTTCATCATTCACAGTCTTTTGACGTCCCAAAGTACTACTATATATTTATATGAATAAATTAAGCACTGTTACTCTAAAACTCAGTTTTCTTGTTTTCCTATTTTACATGAATGCATCACGAGTGTTTACTTTCAATGTCATAAATCTCGTAATCTGATTGGTCGGTGTGAGTTGACGCGGGAAAAGTGCGGTGCCATTTATTAAAGATAATATTTTACCATCAAAGAAACCCTAAACCATAACCTTTTCCCTCAAAGTATTTGCTATATATTGAAGGAGTAAAATGTTTTACTACCCAAATGTTCTTCACCGCCATACTGGATGTTTCTCCACAATTTGGTGAGTTTAAAAAAGCTTGTTATTAGCTTGTACCTACAGATAAAGAGTCAATGTGTTGATTTAGTTAGCTTAAACAGCAAGAAGTCCGCTGGCATTACTTACTTACTGTAAGCTACGTTTTATTTCTAAAGTTTAAAACTGTGTTTTGTGATTCAGGTTAGCAGCCACCAGAGGTATCAGGGTCACTCGCAGAGAGCTTCTCAAAGTCAATGTGAAGAGAACATGGTGAGACAGTCCACAGGCTAATGTTAGCTTATCTGTCTGGTTTAGTTGATTGCAAGTCAGGTACATTAAAGTGACTTAAAGGTAAAAGATATTTGTCATGAATTTATGTCTGTAGTAGTTTTTTTTAACCATCAGCTACACTTTGCCAACCTTGCATCACTAGTTTCACAGTCAGAAAGAGTTTGAAGCTAAAAGAGGTTAAACAGCTGGGAAGAAAATGTAATCTCCCTTTACATTACTCATTTAGCTATAATAGTGTAAAATTGTACTATAGTCTCACACCCTTTTGAAATTAAACATTTTGCACATTGTTTAGATACAATGCAGTTTTTAATAATGCAGTTTGTTAAATGTTTACAGCGGGGACATTTTGGACTATGTGACAGCTCAGGTTCCTCCTCCACAACCCAACCTACCGAGGCCTCGGTTCTCTCTCTACCTGTCGTCCCAGCTGCAGTATGGAGTGGTTGTAGTCTACCACAGGCAGTGTGGTTTCCTGCTTGGTAAGGGGAAAAGACAAAGTGGAACAAGAAAGTATATAAAATTAGGATCAGTCGTAGCTCTCCTCCAAGCCACAGGTAATGTACTGTACTGTAACTAGGTGAGAAAGAAGACAGAGGGAATAGAACAGAATTATTATTTATACAATATAAAACCCACTGTACATTCAGTTACTGTGGTAGCACTCTTAATGTTGTAGCATAGCAGAAATCAGGGAGTAGAATGAGTTTGTCAAATTAAAATAAGGGAATCATTTTCTGGCTGCTTAGTTATAAAGGATTTGCAAAAAATGCAGTCAGTAAACAGGATGGTCTTCGGTTTAATAAGAAACCTAATTTTCTGTTTTGCCGCTCTCCAAGGTAAGCTGAGGTGAAATGTGGAAATCCCCCAGCTTATGCAAAACACAGTAGATGGGTTGTCTCTGTCAGTTAGAAAATGCAGAAATGTCAGAAACGCTGTTTTGGTGTAAAACTAATTGTGCTATCAGCACAATGCATTTTCCTAAATCACCCTGGCAAGTCTGATTTAAAAGCCTATATAAAGCTGATGAATGCAATATCGTCAAACACAGCTCAACCGCCTCTATTCGTCTGGTCTTAAATTACACCCTGACACCGATATTGCATCCGACAGATTCACAATCATGCTGTTGTCATGGTTGATGAAAACAGTGAAATACAATGCTGGATGATAAGCATGGAGGAGAAGCTAAGAAAGCAACCACTACTGTGGCTCTCCTGTGGATTCAGCAATGGCTCATTTCATCCATCAGTAGGATAGAATAGACAAGGGTGTGGATTTCAATAAACCCAGAGTTTTTGCATAAACTCTTTCCTTCAATACCTTCATCTCATTTGTCATGTCAGATATGTTAGACCAAGATTCAAATGTGACATCTCTACTTCTGTTTCTGCAGGAAACTTCACTCCTAAGAGTTGTGTGTAAAAGCTTTTAACCTTTTGTCTGTTTTCCAGAGGAGGTTCAACAGACCATTGACCGCCTGCTGCGCAGTAAAAGATGCATACGTATTGACATGGCTGAGTCTGACAGGTCTGCACACAGGATTTTATCATGCACAGTGGAATACTGTTTTGTATCCTGCAGCACTTAACATTTTAAGCTGAACCGTGCAGGGGTTGTACATGTGGGGAAATTTGAGCTCAAAAGCATCGGGTGGAATATTTATGAGGGAGATTGTTTTGTCGGATAAAGACTGTGAAAAGGAGAAGATAGCGTTTTATTGAGTGAGTGAGTGATTGAGTGAGTGAGTGAGTGATGGACAAATTGAACTACTTTTGTGTGAATGGCTTCATAAATGTTTAATAAGCCGTGATATGGAGCAGTGGTAATGTATGAGCTCTTGTTTCTGCAAGTGCTTTACACATTCTGCACCCTAAAGATGCTGTACATTAATCTTATTCCACAACAGTGCTGATAAAAGTATGCAAAGTGTTGCATTAGCCCATACAGCACTAAATGTGTGTGATGCTTGAATATTTTGAGCAGCACCATTGGTATGTCTCGCTCTCTCTTTATCTGGCAGACCGGCCTTGGATGTGCCTGACGGCCTGTGCTTGCTGGAGGAGGCAGAGAGAGCTCAGGATCCTTTCTTCGGTCTCATGGAATCACACCAACTGCCCAGCCCCTACAAAACACACCAGGTACCAGTACAGCCATGTGCTGTATGTGTCTGTGTGTCTCTGAAATATCTACACAAGGATGTGACCTGACGTCTGTCTCTGTAGACACAACTAATTTCAATAAACAGGAAATGTAGCTGCATACAGTCACTGTTCCCAGATAATCTGTATATATCGTCTGAGGTTGCTTATGTAACACCAGTTTTGACATTTGATGTCCAAAAAAGTAGCAAATCGATCAGGGATTAAAATGACATATTCGTAAGCAGGTTGATCTGACGACATTCAGCAGAAATGCTCAGCTGTTGCAAGAGCGTTTCTAACTACAGTCCAAATGCAGAGCTGATAACCACACACCTTATATGACACACCTGTCCAACTGAACGGTACGTAGCTTCTATGCAGCCATATAGGTTGACCTGAAGTTATGGTGCTCTTATCTGGGATTTCCCTCACATGTTTTTTGACACACATCCCAGCTTTTTATTCTCAGTGAAGTTATTGATAAATCATCAACTGCTACATGTGGGTCATTGTACACAAGTGTAGGTCACTCCTGCAATCCTTCCATACAATCCATTGATATCCTCAGAGAGTAAATCACTGTAGATAACCCTTATTCACTCTGTGTGTTGTAAATGTGGCAGACATGGTTCAACTTTATCCTCCTTGTAATCTTTCCCTGTGAAATTGCCGTGTCTGACTTACATCACAAGCAGAGCCACAGTTTGAGACTACGTAGAGGCAATGATATGAACATATGTTACTGGGCACTATCATGGAATTTAAGGGACTCTAAACTCAACTGTGGCTCTCAGAATGCAAATTATAAGCTGCTGTATATTTAGATGCCGTGTTGTATTTCAGTGATTTAAACACAAGTAAGTTTATCAGACATCAGGCAGGCTACATCATATGTCACCATGTGACCCATACATACTCATAGAGCTCACCACATACAGAGGTCCACATGAAGCCAAAGCAAAGCAGCTTCATCCTTTTCGCACACAGAGGCAAAAGGAAAGAGAGAAAAAGAACATAACTTGTGGATCAGTTTAGTCTGGAACAACCCTAACTTCATGTTTTAACACATTTTGTCAGGCTCAGCTGACGCTCTGGAATCACCCATGGAATGAAAATAAGTCTATATATCCTGTCTCTTGTTCCACTATATTTGTAATGTGTTTCTAGCCAGTGTTGGTGATTGGAGAGGCAGCTTCACAGCACTCCCTGGTGCCCAGTCCCCACACCACACTTGACAAAGAGGGTGAGAGAGATATTTTCACATTTAAAAGACTTTTGAAAAAAACGTGTATCATTTCAGGGGCAGTTGCCTTTGAAGTCCTAATTTTAAGACCAAACATGTCATTATGGGCTAATAATGTTGCACCATATCAAAGACTCTAAGACACTTTGACAAACAGAGCCTAAAATCCATTTCCCAGTACTCACTTGTCTCTGCGAGACTGTGAGCAGAAACTCACAGAAGCACAACACTAAATCTTGTCTCAACTGCAGAGGATGTGCAGGTTCAGCCTGTTGGCCTACAGTCCTCTAAAGGCCTCACTGTCACAGACCACATCCATTAGAATAGACCTCACATGAGTTGGGACACAGCTCTCTGTATAACAATGTTTATAACGCAGGACATGAGGGACTTTCCTGGAATGCCTTAAATTGCTTTGTGAGATTGATTATCTACTTCAAATACAGATCAGTCACAGCAGGATTTCTAACAATGGTTGTGGTAAAATTCTGCATATTTCCTGTACAGATCATCTATTTTCAAAGATTTTATAAATCAACCAGTTCATTAGATTAAATTCCACATGTGGATTTCCCTCTAAATGTCGCTTTTGGCAAAGGAACATTGTTATTTCCACTCCTGTTAGGAATAGTGTGACTAAATGCTCTGTTATCAGTGAATGCATCTTATTTTACCTGCACTTACTGCGTTAAAAATGCGTCAGTCCCAGGCTGAGCCCAGGCCCAGATTCTACTGTCCTAGATGCTTTTCTCCCTAAATCAATTATTCACATGCCACAAACACAGGTGAATCTCAGCCAGTCTCACATTCGTCTCAATCCGCTTGGCTCCTCATTCTACCTGTTGTGTCAAACCAGGTTTCAGGTCACCTCCTGCTGCCATCACGCTGACAGAGAAGGAGCAGCTGCTCACCACCGCTGAGGTAAACTGTCTGTCACAGAAAACATCCCAGTCTCCATTTTTAGGTACAACAGGCGTCCTGGTGAATCATCACGCTGGGATGTGGACCGTGTGCCCACAACAGCTTTAGTCCGAGTGTTTGTCACACGTTAGCTGCTCACTTGTTGGTCTTTTCTCTCACTCTTTGCAGCACGCTCTGTGATGAGGGGGGGAGCATTTAAGTCAGTACAGATTCTATGTAGGCATCGTTTTAACTGAGTTTTTGTGGTGGTACAAGATGTCACTGCTCAAAAAAAGAACAGATATTTATGGGAAACAAATTTAAGTTGTTTAAGAAATTCCATCTGGTTTCTAAATGGTGTGTATAATGCAGTGAAGTTAATGGTGTAGGGGAACGTGGACGTAAAATATCTGACGCCTGGCTGACTTCACCTGCACAGCGCTTAAAAGACGGCATGGCTACATTATCTTCGTCATAAAACACTGCTGTGTTTCAGTACGTCTCCTCTGAGCTCGCACACTATTAGCCTCCTCATTCTGTCACTTAGGGACTGAAAATGCTCCTCCAGAAGCATCATCAGCTGATCAAGTCCATTTCAGCTCGATAAGATGGGACTTAATTACATCAGCCTGCACTCCCAGTTTGTTTACAGATATGTGGCTCACATTTCTGTAGTCCTCCGCCCCCACTCGTCTGCCCCGAGGGTTTATTTTTGCTTTGTGTGCAAACGTTTAATCACTTATTTATTTATCCTTCTGTTCTTATTTTGCTGTGTTTTATATCACTGTACTTGCATTATTCAACACTGTGGACGCTAAAAAGAAACATCCACAATGCTTGTTTGTTTCTCACCCCCATCCCTTTATTCTTCCATTTTGTCCTCCTCCGACTCTCTGATCGTCACCCTCTCTCTGCATCAGTGCTTTGAGGGAGACGACCTTCCTGAAGCCACAGCCAGAGAGATCGACTTGTTGATGGACGAACCAGACCAGTTCCGTGGAGGTGTGTGCGTCTGTCTTTTGCATTTATCTCTGTGTGCGCCGAGCATTGCGCATGTATCTTAGAGTGTTTCGCTCATCTAGTTTGATTTCAGTTGTGTGTGGGTTTGCACTAAATTAAAGGACCTGGTTTCGCAGCCCCACAGTGTGTTCTGCTCTAGTAATGTGTCTGCACCAGTCGACCAGGTCACATTCTTTGTGCCACCGCCATAATTGAAAAAAAAAAAGCAATTCTAACTCTGTGAGTGGTTTTGCCGCCAGAGAGAAAAGGTTTATTTTCAGGAGACTGTTTCATTTCAGGGGAGAATAGAGAGGGAACTTGTATTAACTTGTATTAACAAAAAATACATGTCTGCCTACTGTGCTACATGTGTTTACTTAGATAGTGTTTTTAGTCTCATTTCACCTGCAGTAAAACAGCAGCAAGAGAGTGCAATGGGAATTTGTGAAGTGGTTTGGTGCAACAAGAAAGAACAGCTTCTTTAATAATATACTGTAAAACATTTGATCGTTGTAATGCTTTTACTGATGGGATCGTTTTAGGGATTATGTGTTCACTTCGACACCTGCATGTTTGTGTCCATGTGCTGTGGATATGTCACACTGTTTGTGTGTTATGTACTCGTGTGTTAAACAGAAGTGGAGACAGAGGGGAGAACCAGGGATCTTGAAGGAGCCATGTCCTCTATCGACCAGTGAGTCTTGTAGAGAACGTAAAACTGACGAATGGCTGCCACTCGGGTGCAGTAACGACGTAGCTCAGAGCAGAGAGCGCCTTCGCGGCTGCCTAACCACGATACCACCCGTCTGCTTTTGTGTGTGTTACGGCACGTTAACAAACAGGCAAATATTGACAAAAGAGTTGTCACATCCTGGAGTTTCAAGAAAGACTTGAAACTGAATATTTTCTCATCGGTATGTTTAGCTCAGATCTGTGTCGACAAACAGTGTGATGTGACGGATAAACACATTTGGTGCACTGCATAAACGTTTGTGTGTTATTGTTCCCAGGTTGAAGGAGTCAGTGCTGGGAGCAGAGCGGGACAGTGTGTGGCTGCTAGACAAAGAGTCGGGTCAGCCCGTGGAGGTTCCTCCGGCAGCTGTTGCCCTAGAGATGACCCCGCCGCAAGTTGCTATGCCAACTCCACCCTCTGGGTCACCTGGGAGAGAGGGAGACAGAGCAACAGGAAGTCCCTCTGAGGAGGTGAGGCACAGATGATGCTGTCTAGAGTAGTTTTTTAACATTCAAACTGACGTAGTGAAAAATTTACTGAGTGGGAACAAATACTAATTCACTTTAATTGCTGTACTTGCAGCAAAGTAACTAAGAGCGTTCATGCCACTAAGCATGTTTTGTCTTTACCAGAGGCATACTTTTTCTCTAACTTTAGTTCATTCATTACATGTCCTTTTTTTATAGTGCAGAAATCAAAGTCTTTATTATCTTTGCACCCATTATGAACCTTCCCCGTACCTTTTTATGGTGACAGTGACAAAGCGCCATCAGCTTTTATTTACATTCCACAAAGTGACTCATGAGCAACTTGTTTCGTTTTGGAAACAAGCCACGGAAAGCAGAAGTGGGTGTGTCAACGCATAGATTCATAATTTCCATGTGTGCTGGAGTGTGATGTCCTTTTATAGATCCTGTGCTGTAAACACGCTGTGTGTTTCTCACCCTGCCATCAGGTGCTTGCTCCTCCTCTCAGGAAGCCCAGCGGAGGGCGCAGGCGTCAGCTGGTCTTTGCCGACCCTCAGGTCCAGATATGTGACAGAGCAATGAAGGAACAGATCGGAAACCCGCTGGCTGAGACACTGGACCTGGTACAGAAACACACTGACGGACAATTTCTATGTTTTAAGTAGAGTTTAAGTGAAGTGCACGTTTAGTTCATTTGCACCACATGGTTCTGGTAGTTTGAACAGAGTTTCTGGAGATATTCTCATATCTGGACATTAAAAACAGGCCTCTCTCTCCCTCTAAACCACGTGTCATGGCACATGACACACCAAAAGCTATATGCACACACAGAGGCAGACACTCTTTCGGCTGTAACACTGACCAACTGAATGTGATATAATCAAAGTCTCACCATCAAAGCGTCTATTCACCAGAGTGTCAGTTAATTAATCTCCAGCTCTCCAGTTCTCTTCCTGCTCTCTAAGCCCACTGGAGTAGTGCTCATTGATTTTATTTCTTTCTTTCTTTCCTTCTTCCCTCCATCCTTCCGTATTTCCTTAATTTCCTTTGAGACACCATCATTGGCTTTTATTCCTTCTCTCTCCACTGAGTACTCTGAAAATAAGCAAATATCCTACTTGTAAGTGTATCAACAAACCAACCAAACTTGTTCTCCCTCTCAGGCCGAGGTGTTGCTGGACTTGACCATGCGTGCGACTCCTGCTCAGCTCTTCAACGCCCCGTGTGGATGTCAGTGTTACACCTCCCCCCCGGCACATCTCAGCTTTCCTCCTAAACACTGAAATTCCACACAGATTTAAGGATTATGAAATATTATTAAGAAGAAAACAAGAAGGAAAAGAAAACAACAAATGCATTGTAAAATACAGTGATTCAATAGATAATATCAACAAAATGATAATCTGTGTCAAGGTTGAGGAAATCACACATTCTGAATCACAGACAATAAGCAAACAATAGTAGAAACAATAATAGTGAGAAGAATTTAGAAGTTGTCTGCAACACAACTTGATAAAACATGATATTTTATAAGTCTGGCAGCTGGTACAGAAGACCTGCAAACATCTGGACAAAGAACCCAATAAATACATGTCCTAAGAAGACAAATTACGTTTAAGCAAGTCAAATGAGTCAGTGTTAATGAATGTGGTGAACAGTCGGAGAGAAAGTGTTTTGCTCGAGGACACATTATTTTATAGCGCTATTCTTGGAGTATAAAGCATCACAAAGTTTAAGCGTGTTTTCTAATCAGCATCAGCCTCGTAGGGCCTCTGAAACATTGTATTAGTATTGATCACAGCCCTTTACAGCAGCCTGTGAGCCGCTCCTCAACATCAAAACAAGATGCAAAACAGTGACCAAAACACGTCCTTTGACCCATCCACAGCCCTCCTCCACGACGACCTCCAGTCGCTATGGAAACAGCGTGCCTCGCTCACCGTCCTGCCAGGACATGGGGAGAAACACAGAGGGGAGGAGGGGGGGGAGGCAGCGAGAGGGGAGTCAGAGCAGGACAGAGAGATACTGAGGACAGAGAGGAAGAGGAGGCGCTCGAGCGTGAGGGAGGTGGGTCCATGAAGACTCTTTTATGTCTTCTTTTCTTTACTGCTCCTCTGGTTCCACCACCTGTGGGAGGAAAATGAGAAACATTCCCACCAAACTCCAGTTTCATGCCACGCTGACATCTGAGAGGGTATTTGTGAAAGTGTGGCTATGATGATAAAGGTTATCCATTAGCTGCTAGCCCGCAGTCACTACCTGCCAACTGGGTGTTCAGTTCAGTGGTGAGACAAATTAGATTATAAACCTCGTTTCTATTTCATGACACTCTGCTTCTCTCGCTCTCAGATATCCAGTGAGTCAGGACTGCAGGCCGCAGACGGCTCATGTAAGAATCCTTCCTGTATTTCTTGCACACGTTCTATTCAGATCAGGTTTTGGCTGCACAGTAAACCCATCATGTGCTTCAAGCTGCCAGCTCCTCACCGCGTGTTTCTCTGTGACTGTGTGTGTGGACAGCTGTGTTAGATGTGATCCTGGACATGTCCAAAGAGGAGCGATCTGTAAGCGATGCGATCACTCCCGTCAGCAGATGGTGAGTCTCAGATGGACAGACAGACCGACAGCTAGATGAATGATGAAATAGATCACTGTGTGTGTGTGTGTGTGTGTGTTTAGGTCTCCACAAGTGGAGGCCCAGCTTCCAATGGAGCCTATAGCAGAGGAGAACATCGAGATGCCCGAGGCTCAGACGGAGGCAGAGAGCAGGGACATGCTGAGGTACGTCACACAGCACACACAAGACACACACTTAGAATACAAGCAAGCTTACAAACACACACACCTCGGACTTTCCTCATGACTCCAAGAAGCTCATGAAACAGTATTTTGCAGAAGCACGCCTTCGTGAAAAACACCCAAGTGATGAACATGAGAGAACATTCCTGGTTATTCACACTGTGGATATATTCAGAAAATCCACGGCTCAAAGATTTGATTCATAGTGTGAAAAAAAAAAGTTTGGCTCCATGTTCACCTCCAGTTCCACTTTATTGCACTGGTATTTCCTTGTGTGGCATCTGTAGACGCCAGCGTTGTTGCCAGAATCACCCTGAGGTGACGAGTGTTTTGTGACACGGCACATTACCCCCCCCCCCACAGTGTCTGTCTGAATAAAGGTAGACTGTGGCCCCTTCACGTGTTGACAGCTTGTGGTGTCAGCGAGGCCCTTCTGTGTGACACTGCAGTACTGAGCTCTCATTTGCATATTCGTATAACACAAATAAGATAAAGTTTTTAGTCTTTGGTGGTGATGTTGTCAATGCTTGGAGAAACACTTGTTGCCTCCAGCGTCACAGGCTGACCCACATCCTGCATTGTTCGACATCTGCTTTGAAATTCAAAAAAGAAAGCAACCAATAAGCCGTAGGGATGAACCTGAGCCACAGACACATTTCCCTTTTACACTCCTCTACCAGGGTTGGACATTGAAACCATTGTGTTGAAGCAATCATAGACTTGTGTAAATAATCACATGTTGGCCAGTCGGCGTCAGTAGACGAGATATGAAGCACAAGTGTGATTGCACACACACAGTATTTGTTGTATAAATGAGCAGCACTACAGTGGTTTACATGTGTTCACAGGATAAACGTGCTGAAGACTCTGAGAGAAAGTTCCTTTTTACGGGACTCACTTGTGTGCATCTGTTTTAACAGGAGGTGCATTCATGGCAGCAGTAGCACTGGTTTATTCATTGGCTTCACAGGAAGCTTTTTGTTTCAGAACTGCTTAGCATGCAAACAGAAATATCTATTACTATTACTTATCAATATTGGAAGTTTTCCAGTTCCAAATGTGTCCATATCGCCTCCCCCCCCCCTTCTGCTCACATTGCTGCTGTGTTCCAGCTGGATCCTGCAGAGGTTTGGAGAAGTCACCTTTGACTCTCTGCTGCCCCCAGAGGCCGACCGGACCGCTGCAGCTCACACACTCTACAAAGTGCTGGGTAAGGAAATCTAAAGCTGCTGTTTCCTTAACAACCTCCACAGTAACCTTCAGTCAGTGAAACACTGCCGGTTTAAATCTGTGATGGTTGTCTCCCTCAGAGCTGCTGTCTGCTGGTCAGGTGACTGTGCAGCAGTCTGGGCCCTACAGTGACATCACCATAACCCCAGCGGCGCTCAGGACGACCGCCTGAACATACACACTGCACTGCAGAGGACTGTCCACGTGTTTTTTATTGATGGATGGATAAATGTAGTGAATGAGTTTGATCCTTTTAGCTACGCACGAGATCTTCAAATCTCACACTCTTGATACGGCCTTGAAAATAGAAGACATGTTTTTAGATGAATTGTTAAATGACTCAGAGGTGTGAAACATTCACCTGCATTACTTTGTTTTAAGTGTTTTAAAGAATATTTTTAACCATTTTAATCTGGTTCTACTTTGTTCTTATGGTTGTATTTTTAACATGTATACACACGGTTATTGAGGTTTTAAACATTTGTATCTTCTGTGTAGCTTTTAAGATTTTAAATTAAGCTTTTTATACAGTTTATATCTACTGTGACTTTTTATCCCTTGTAATGAATCAAACCAATGTCTTTAATAAAATGTTTTTAGCTCAGTAGAATGGCATATGATATTGATATGAATTAAATATTCAGGGAGGATAAACGTTGTGCTGTAATTATTTGTGATGTTATTTTCTATAGCATAAGCATTGTGTAATTAACTATTCAAGAAACACTGTAAACATATTGTAACACTACTTACAGTCACAATCCTGACTGAGCATGATATTCTGATTTGAGGCTATGGTGCAGAAAAAGGTACAGAAGTCACTGAGCTGTGACTTGTGGGCACATCAGCACCTCCCTGCTTCCAACAGGACCATATTGTGCCTCGCTGGCAGAAAGCTCCCGTCTGACCTCATGCCTCAATACCTCCACACAATTAAAGTGTTTGCTCGTTAAACACACTGGGCACTGCTCTGTGTGTGTGTGTGTGTGTTTACGTAAGAGTAAGGCCATCTCCATGTGGCACCTCAGTGCGACTGAGAGGCCTGAGCTGAGGTCAGAGCTGCAGTCACAGAGCAGAAGTCCTAATTCACACCAACACAGCACAGTGGTTATTCTGTTGGTACATTTGATCCAGTCAGGTTGCGGTGCTGTGCCAGGAAATGTCACGTAATGTTTTGATACACAAACACAGCATCTACAACTCCTTTTTTCTCCTCCTGTATTCTCCAGCTATCCTTTGCACCCTGACAGTTTAGGCTGAAATGACTTGCTCAAAAGCAGCTGGGTGGTTAGCCACCACTGGCACACACTGACACACAGTGCACTCCTGCTGCATCACAGGCATGTAAAGGCAAACACACTAGTAGTCTTTAGCATCCCACCTAGCGAACACAGCTCTGATTTCTGGTGGAAACGTAAGCATTTAGCTTAAGATGCTAAATGCTTAATATTGCATGTTTACCAATTGGGGTTTTTTGGAGCTTTTGGTGCTGAAAACGGTGCAGTGAGTTTAATGTGCCACCATAACCTGCTGAGTGCACAGTCGGCCTCCCTTTGGCTCTATACATTCCCAAACCTTTACATCATGCGTGTCCCTCCACAGTGCTGACGCGAAGCTGCTATCTGTGAGGGGATTTATTGTGGCTGCCCATGGAATGTGACATGCTGAGTCCAGAGTGCTGGTTTGGTGGGAAAAGATCCCTGCTGTACAGGGGACAGCACACACACACACACACACACACACACACACACACACACACACACACACACACACACACACACACACACACACACACACACACACACACACACACACACACACACACACACACACACACACACACACACACACACACACACACACACTCCATAGCATGAGATGACACGTCCCATGTTTGTGTCCCCTAAAACACATCTTTCAAAAGCTAAAAATGTGACGCTTTGCTGTGACCGGCCTGTATGTCAACCTCCAGCTCACCTCAACTGTCATGGTAATGAGAGAGAGGAGACAAACGATAGACAGTAGATATGGTTGAGTGGATCATCCCAGTGCGGAGTCATAAATCTGTTGTCCACACTGACCCTGAAGTGACCTCCTGGCATGTTGTCATGTAGCCAAATTTGTACATTTACAACTTAAGTGTTCAGTTCTCAATTGTACTTCAGGCAACACACTTGCTCCATTTCCAGTCAAAACAAGCTCAGCTAAACACTGTGACTTCACCCACTGACTGATGCTCCGCACAGACACCTGGCAGTACAAACACCACCATCCGTCCATCACCCGCCCCTGACAGTCTAATAAACCTAACATCTGAGTGACACATAACACACATTCACACCGGCTGCTTATATCAGCCAGGAGGCCAAGTCTGCCTGCATTTAGACGCACACACTCACACTTTCCAGAGGCCTTTATCATCACAAGAGGCAGAGCTCTGAATCATCAGCCCAGAGGGGAGCACAGCAGAATCCGCAGCAACACCGGCCGTGAGTAAAGAACCGCTGGAGACAAAAGGATAGCAGATAGCGAGCATCAGTCACAGGAGATAAAGCAAGCGAGGGCGAAGAGGGGGTACATCGCATTCTTTCTTGAGATAGTGATCAGAGAGTCAAGCTGGCAGCAGACGAGACAAAAGGCTCGCTGGAGGAGGGAGAGGCCAACGCGGAGCAGGCCGATGGAGGGCTGCCAGAGTCCTCCAGGATACATGGGAAGGTGGTGCGTGTGGAGGTGGAGTGGGAGATCCCCATGTCTGTGACGCTGCCCATCCAGGTGCAGCCCGACCCGGCGCACCAGCCGTTCCCCTTCCTGGACACGACGCTGGCCGACCTGGGCATCCAAGAGTGAGTCTGCCCTCCTCGCCGTGAAGGCTCATCTCATTCAGAATTATTTCACAGGTGCGTGTGCTTCTGTGTGTGTCCAGGTCAGAGGTGAAGGAGAGGGTGGTGTGGGTAGACACCAAGAAGACCCAGGTTAAGAACAAAGCAGGGAAGCTGAAGGAGAAAGAGATCACCATCCTAGAGGTAAGATGTCAGGATGGCAGGGAGCACAACGTCTAGATCCATTCTGAGAGGATGTCCAGATGCAGGGAGGTATATGACAACTACTTGGTGTTGTCTTTGTAGGTGAGAGTGAAAGCCCAGAAGCCCGGAGACAAACAGCTGCAGGAGGTCCTGTACAGCACTGAGGCCCACACCGACCGCTCCTTCTGCCGCACAGGGATTGACATCCTGCCCTGGAAAAGCAGATGTGCAGGTCTGAAGGCAGTTTATCAAGGCTAAAATCTTGCCGTTCTACACCTGCAATGCTTTTAACAGAACTCATGTTTCTGTTACTCTCAGCTCTGAGGCTCCTGATCAGATTTCTCTCATCATGTGTGCTGCAGCTAGATCATATTGTACAGGAGGATTTATTTCTGTGTGCTCAGTCGTGCCCCAGAAGTCACTCGGCTGTCTGCGGCGACCTCTCCGATAACGGGTGAACTGTCAGACTGATGAAGATCACAGCAGTGTGCCAGAGCCTCGGGCACTGCAGTGAGATCATCATAAACATTACATCAGCTTCCACATGAAACCTCAACAACACTTGTGAAAAATCTCTTTGACTGGTGCCAATCATGGCCATTTATTTCTGCTATTTTTCCTCCCTTAGTAATGGAATGACTTGTGACAGAGAAGCTGCAGATGCTGCCTGAACTGCAGACACTGATAGTAATCACAGACCCCTCTCTGTCTCTGTCTGTCAGGGGAGGATGGACTGACGCCGGTGCAGATGACCATGGCGTTGGAGAACCAGCAGCCCGACTCCACGCAGGCCAAGGGACAACGGGAGATCTGAGGGGCAGCGAGGAGCCACCACCGCCAGTTCACGGCAAAGCACATTTTGAATTCAAGATGCAAGTTTGCATTTATTTAGAAGACTCAAAGTGTGGTTGGGTTCTCCTTCTACAGCGAGGCGAGGTTGAACGGCTTGATATTAACTGCGTGGCGGAACTTGCCGGCATTGTAGAGTCATGTTAAATATTTGCAGCGTTTGTAAAGAAAAAAAAAAAAAGACTTGTTAAATACATGCTTTAGGATACAGCTGAATAGTTTTTAACAGACTGACCAGAGAGAGCACCGATGTAAGCACTGACAGTGCACTGAGGGGAAAGAAAGTGTTGTTTTTAAATAAACATCTGAATGTGACCTATGATGGCAGTATTTCCAGTTAGTCTGTGAGCTCTGGGGGCTCTCACTGTGTATTATATGTTGGCCTGTTGGAGAAACCCTTCTGTAAGCAGCTGATAAATCTGAGTAAGGCAACGCATAGGGATCAAAAGTTCACTGACTTACACTGGGATGTGGGAATGAGACATTACATTTATCAGGAGATCAAATGCATTGCTTCACACTCCAAGAGCAAAGCCAGAAGTATGTCCAAACAGTGGCACAAAGGGACAGTGGCGGTTAATGGTAGCACTTAACAGGAAGAACAGGGAAACAAAATCCATCGGTAACAACACAGAGTGGTAAACTGTAACTCTTAAAATAATAAAACTTCAACATAGCATGCAAATAAGGAAATAAATTAAAAGTTAACGCTCTGAAGCATAACTGCTGAATGTGATGATAACTATATTATAATGGTCGAAGTGCCGTATTTAGATCATTTTGGAGACAGGTCTCAAATAACTGTCGCATTGTCCACCTACAGTATAAAATTCTTTGTTTTGGCTGGCTTTCACGCAAGAGTGGAAGGGCGTGTGTGGGCTAGGAGACGGAGATGGCCGCGCTCAGTCTGGCCTGCTGCTCCCCGGGAAGTGAGGTCACAGCTGCTTGAAAGTCTGCGGAGTGGTGCTGGGCAAACTCTTTCATCAGCATGGCCAGCGTGTTCTGTGTTTCTGTGGAGGAAAGACAAGAGTTCAGGGATGGCTGAGAAGCACTGAAGATAGAGCTAATGAGCTGTGCAGGGACAGACTGAGGATGCTCAGTGAGGGGAAACATTCAACTCAATGAAGAGGCTGTCAACTGTCTCACGTTCTCATTTTTTTGGGGGGGGGGGGTTCCAATAGCTTGAACACTAACGATGTGGAGCATTCAGCTCAATATAAGTGGCTGACTCTGCAGATTGAGAGAAAAGGCTACTGAAAATGCCGCCTGCTGTCGAGGAAATCTTCACCTTTATCGACGTTCTTGTCGCCAATGACATGACTGGAAGCAGCAACTATGGGCTTCATTAGCTTCACGACCTGAAAGTGAAAAAAAATGTTAAAAATGGTGACGATGTTCATTATCGGTGTCCTGAGCCTGATGACCTGTGATGTCTGTTAAAACTAAACATTCAGTTTAGTTTTAACAGACAGTTAAATTGCTCAGTTTGTCTTAACTCTTCAAGACTGCATGATCTAGAGTTGTAATATGCTGTATGCATGCAAAATGTGATGTAATACTGTATAAAAACATAAGACAATGTAATAAAAAAAAAGACTAAGATTTGCCTGATGGTCTATACAAACAGTATGTTGGGATCATTCTAATCATGACAGATATTCCAGCATCAGTAAAGTAGAATTCTCTCACATATGGAAACACACAGACCAACTATCTTTGATCTTAACACATATTCCCTCTACAGAGGGCTGTAATACCAGGAGTGTATGGTGTGTGTACCGTACCAGAGCAGGACTGTGTGTGTAGAGCATAGCCAGACAGGTGAACACTGTCTTGTTCTCCTCCATGTCCTCTTTGAGAGGAAGATGACCCACCAGAGCAGGGACAACCTGTCAGAGAGCACACCGAGTGATTTGACTGAACTACCAGCAGGGTTTCTGAGTAAGTCAAGTTTGTAGCGACTTTCCTGCCTGTTAAAATGTGTTCTCGGCAGTAAAGTTCAATTGTGGTGGCTAAACAGCTCCAGACCAGCTCCACATCTGTGATCATACCTGCTCCAGAGGGACAGCATCCACGTTGCTAATGATCATCCTGCAGAGGGCAGCACACAGGTTGTCAATCACCCTGAGGTCTGACTCTTTGGCCAACAGGTTGGAAAACACTGAGAGCATCATGGGATAGTCTCTGGAACATACTTCTGTAAGGAACAGCTGTATGTGGTGTTTATTTCACACATCAACACTCACAGAAACACACACAAGTGAGAAGGATACGATACAACGATGGGCCCGGCTGCCTGAGCCAGACAGCCCATTCCAAACACGCTGTTGTTGCGAACCTCCGGATCACTGTCCCTCACTCCGGCTACCAGCACAGGGAGCAAACGATTAGACAGTCGGCCTGCCACTGCCCGGCCCCCAGTCACACTGACCAGGGCCTGCAGGATTTCTCCAATCGTACCCACAGAGAAGGAGCGGTCTGCCACCGTGCATGATGACTTCTGTGGAGGGAGAAAGAAACATTAGTGTGATACTGAACAAAAGAGGCACCGCAAAGGGTAATGCTTTTCCATACATCCTAGCTAAAAATCTACGGTTTGTACCATTGTTATGGCATTGTGATCCTCCCCTTTACTAATGACTCCACAAATCTACTGTATCTTTGCTGTAGTTTAGAATTCCGAGCAGAAGGTTAAAGGGTTAAGCAATGAAACCATTTTAAAGTCAAAGTTTGGTCTCAGAAAAGGTGGTAGCTAGCAAGCTAGTCGCAAAGAGCTTAAAGCAATGCCCCCCTTGCTGTGCTGTAAGACATCAGCAGCGTCAGTGTCAGGAGTTACAGCATCACTATAAGACAGAACTGGGATATTCATGTGAGTAAACAGACTTCTGTTGATGGTTTCAGACTCACAGCTTTGCTCATGATGAGAGGCAGCAGGTCGTTGAGGAAAGGGGCGAATTTGTCTGCAGGCACAGAAGAGGCCAGCAGGGGAATTCCCTCTCCAGCAAACTCCTGAAGCATGGCATCATACTCCGCCTGAACCACCAAACACAGACAGTACAATGAGTGCATGGACTGTGAAGAAAATTAGAAAATAAAGGGTAAAGAAGAATTCTTCAAAATGTATACTGCTTATCATTTGGTGGATGTTTTCTATTTTGACTCTATCAGGGTAATCAAGGGCATACACTTAAACGTGGATGGCAGTAGAATGAAATTGAAACCTCTGAAATAACAGGGCTCTGTCCTGCTCAATCCCCCTCACAGGAATAAATCAACAAATCACAAAAAAGCCAATTCGTATCCATCAGTATATAAAACAATTTTGAATTAGAAATCTGCTCTAACGTGGTGACGCTCCAGACTGTGTTAATGGACTTTCATGTTCATTATTCATGCAGCAACAGGACAGCCAACCTGTTGGTCTTCATCATCAGCTTCATCTCCACCGCTGTCCTGACAAACAATCTGAAGAGAAGAAAAAAAAAAAAAAAAAGTAGTTGAGGGTTAGCGGCATCACTTCCACCTGGACAGTCCAACCCCATCAGTCTGCCCCCTTCTCACCTTTTTCTTGAGCACATCACGGATGACATAACTGATGTCCTTAAGGCGTGAGGGGTTATTGAAAACCTCCTCCTTGCAGGACTTGATGACACTGTTCATGGTTTCCAGGACGCCCATCACAACCTGGCGCTCGTGCTCTGTTCGTACCGTTTCCACAAAGCAAGGCAGCACCACATCCAGCAACTTCAGCAGGGCTGCGGGAGGAAATCAAGATGTGTAAGAGGAGGAATAAGCTTCAACGCAGTAAGCTGGCTTCTACTTTACTGTTTGCAATGGTACATCATCTATTAATGAACATCAAGGGTGAAAAACAAGTAGGCTCAAGGCAGACATGTACTATTAATCTCCAGCTTCAGCAGAGTTGCACTGCCCATTTCTGTATTTCCTAAAAATAATAGCAGTGGTGTGGAGTCCCTGAGAAGAGAGGCTTTACCCTGGTGGTTGGCCTCAGTGGGATTCTCCTTCCACACTTTGTGCTGAGCTCGACAAAACTGGCCCATGGCTCCAAACGCTGCCCTGCGGACGTCCTCATGCGGAAACTGGGGGGGACATGAGAGAGGATTAAAAGATTTTAAAAAAAAGTTAGAGCGTAATGGGAGGTTTTGCATAAAGTAAATATACATCCCAAACAAATAAAATGATTTATGGTGTCATGAGTAGAGAGAGAAAGAGAAACATTGCTAAGCAAGACACCAACTCTACTGTGACCAGTGGAACTAATGTAAAGGTGACCCAGACTTTCCTGAAGAACAAACATGACATGTCCACTGGAAAGAGGAGGGTAAATAACCTAAAAGAGGATGATTAATAAATTAGCCACTAAGCAAAAGCTGAAAATGAACATCTGTGCTACCTCCATGGATGAGAGGGGCATTGAAAAATTCACAGATAATTCATTTCAAGGATCTGGACTGGGTACCCTTTAAAGCTGGCTTAAGATAATGCTACTAAGACATGTTAAGTGTTCAAGACTCACATCACCAATCAACCTACAGACTCTTTCATTTCTAAACAGACACAAATCCAGGGAGACACAATGTATGTGCAAACACAGACAGCAAAGTGCTCTTCACGGCACATTAGGCTGAGAGGGGTGAATGGGCCGACCAGCCAGCCACAGTGACTTACATCTCTCATCTCGTAAACCTGCTGGAAGCTGGACTCCAGGAAGGGCTGGAAGGCAGCACTGTCAGGGGAAACCACAGCAACACCAGTTAAAACACACAAAGGCACACAGGAAAGTGCCTGACAGAATTAATACTACTGCAGGCGTCTTTCTATCTGATAAAATTAGGACTGACAAGAATTTAGAAATGACTCGTTGCTACCTACAGAATTACAACAGATGTAAATATCTATGTTACCCAGTACTGAAGGCAATCTCTCCCAGTGAGTCACAGGCATCCTCCTTCTCGTCGATGAAGGCGTTTTCCACGCTGAACCTGAGAGATGGACAAACGTGGTGTCACTCGGGGTGAGAATAGTCATTTTGCTCAACAAGCATGTGTGTTCATGCGAGTGACCTCCTAACCCTGCAACATCATGGACGTCTGTCTCAGTTTCATCTTCCAGAAAATCATCCACGTCTTTTTCTTCTGCATTGTCGCCATCACCATCGTCATCGTCGTCATCGTCCAGGAGGACAAATGTCTTGTCCTCCTCAAGGTGTGCCTGAGGAGAGGACAGAGGAGGATGAAAAGCGGGCTGCGGTGTTATTATTGAAAAGCCTGTAGGTTTCAGGGTGTCGCTTGTATGCTTTATACCGTAATGCCTTCATTGGACTTGAGAGCGAGCAGCATGACTGTGGTAATGGCAGTGAGGTGAGGAGTCAAACAGTCTGGGCTCACTGTGGACACAGCTGAGTATAAAGTGTACCTGCCAGGGGGAAGCCCAGAGAGAAGTGAAGGTCACAGAAAACAATGGATTTTAAGTGGATTTATGCTATGATATGCAAATATTTACTTTGTCTTCAAACAACGATGGGTATATTCAAGTCTGTACAGACTTATACATATGGATTTGTATTTTTTTCACTTTATGTTTTGATCTAATAGACTGTGTGTGTGTGGACTGGGCCACATTTACACACACTAAATTACATACGTGCAGCGTCTCAAGTCAGGATCGTCGATGGTGTCGGTGAGGTTGAGGCCCAGCTGAACACACTCTGCAGCAAGAGGGCTGAAGACATCTTTGCCGATGGTACGGGCCAGCACAGAGAGAGTATCTAACAGCAACAACAAGATCAGCACCCATCCATTCATTCATTCAAGCCGCCAATTTGTTAATTGAGATGGATTTTCTGATGCCTCAACAAATTAAAACAGACTACAGTCTACAGTATCTACTTGCCAAGTTGACACCAGGAATAAGTAAGAAAATGTGTTTTGCTGTAAATATACCAACATCACTACTTATTACCTTTCTCTTACGAATCTCTGGGGTTTACCTACCCAAGGACTGAGTTTGCAGAGACCTCATTTCCTCAGTTGTGGTAGTCAGGAAGCCCTTCAGACTCTCGATAACTGGAGGGAAGTAGGGAACCAACAGCTCCTTGGCAGCATTGGCTGATAAAACAGTGATTCACAGTGGGACTTTGGAAAATTGGCAAAATTCATATTAATACGTTGACTATGAAATTTAGAAGAATTGCATGATTAATTAGGGTCTTGGATAAATCTTTGACAGCTTCTCACCTATGGCACCTATGGCAGACACAGCGAGCTCCTTTATCTTAAGGTTTTCAGTGTTGTTTAGGGCAGACAACATAGTCTCCATCAGGGTGGGCAGGTAGGGCTCAATATCTGCTCCTGTTTAGCAAAAAGAAAAGAAGAGATAAAGCATGTATTGCTTTTCCAAAAACTTTGCATGGAAAAACGCTTTGGCTAAGTCATGGACAATAATAAAATGACATCTTGGAAACTGTATGATGAAGCCAAATAAGCTGAATAACTCAAAACACAAGTTTGGGTCATTTTATGTAGTTTGTTGATTAGATTATTAGGTTTATTGGACATTTTATTAATGTCATGTCATGGACCCCTTCAGCTTACCTAGGTTCTCCATGAAGTTCTCTAGAGCATAAAAGGCCTTAGTGACATGGCCAACCTTGGCCTGGTTCAAGGATGAAAGGTAGCCCAGCAGCAATGGCATCAACTCTGTGCAGTACTTGCTCACTTCCGGCTGGGAAGAATAGACAAAAAACAAAGTGAGCAACAGAAAACAGACAAATTCTTGTCAAAAAATGTTTCTTTTACCATAATAGTGAAACAATCTGTAATCTGTAAAACTGGAGATTTACAGGTGCACTTGTATTTGTGAAACTAAGCTAAGTAAGCAGCATTGTCTATGAAAGACAATCCACTCATACATACACATATCCAAGTCTAAACTGAGTGTTTCCAAAAATATTTGCAATATAATAACAGTAGCAATTTCTAAATACTCTCAAGTATACTCTCAAAAAACCATGAAAGTATTCAGGTGTAAGAAAGCACAAAAACCGTGCGTACCATTGTATGTGTTGCTGTGCTGAGTGTTGACTCACCTGTAAATGTTCAGAGAACTGTCCAAGGGCAAACAGGCTGGCGCTGCGCACCACCTGATTACTGTCAGAAAGACTCTGGCACACTGTCTGCAGCACTGTTGACAGCATACTAACACAGATACAGACAAAAAGGTAAATATACTGAAATCCCTGTGAAAATACACAGTGTGTGTGTGTGAGAAATGTTTTCCATGTCAACTGCACATACTTGGTGCGTATGTGGTCAGCACATCCTTCAGCCAGCACAGCAAGACACATAAGCCCACCCTTCCTCTGATAGGGGTTTTCACTGGCAAGGCAAGCCTGAGTGAGGGGCATCTAAAACACATAAGCAAAATGCATTGTCAAGAGGCAGGTACGGGAACAGTACTCTTACTTAATACAGGTTATTTAAATGTATGATGCAGTTTTAAAGATGCATCTTGGCCGAACCAAAAAAACTGAAAAAGAAAGCTCACCTTAGCATAACATAAGCGTTACAGTTCACATCAATCACCTTGATGACTTACCAGTTGTTGAAACAGTTTCTCTGGGGGCATATGGAGTGCCATAGTGTCAATAATCTGGAAACAACAGAAACAGTTAATCAAGTTCAGTCTTCTTTCTAACTCCATGTTGAGTCTGCTAAAGTTCATTTTGTTACACAACAAATAACTGTCTCCCACCTGAGCAGCGCAGTGTTTGGGATTGTCATTGTCTGTGCCATCCCCGTTGTCGTCGTCCTCCTCGTCCTCTGGGTCCTGCTCACCAGGTGGGGGAGCTGCAATCAGCACAGGGAAAATGGCCTGCAGGATGGGGTTCAGCAGCTTCTGCTTCAGCACAGTCTAGAAAGCAGAGAAAATTTTTGTTTGGGTTTTTTTATATTACAAAGACAAGGCACCTTGTTTCTCATCAAGATATCTGACACTGTGTGTAATTAGTCAGAAAAGTTTAATTATTCTGTCTTTTGTTTGAATGCAATCAGAAAAATGACCTTGCATAGAATTTTGCAGACCTATGACACCTGAAGATTTTTGTTCCCATTGACATATATCACATTTACCAATGTTTCACAAAAACAGCAGAAAAGGAATTTATCTGTAGTCATTGTAAACTAAACAACTGTGTCAAGGTCTGCTACAACTATCTGTGCATAAACCTTGTTAAATGTTCATTAAAATCAAGACAAGACTGAGCAGCAGCTGCTTGCCGTCTCCTGTGAGGAATAACAAATCCAGAAGCACTGAGGTGCACCATGATTACGTTGTTACTAATTTAAAAAATGAAAGGCAGATAAAGGTCATGTATTTGGAGCAGTTGATGGGTGATTTTACCTTGCTCTTCAGTTTGATGAGGAAGGCGATACAAGAGAGTGCTTTCACCCGCAGAGAGTCACTCAGCGTGGTATCAGTCCCTACCTGGACACAAACGTTGATATTGAACATATGTTATAATTCTCATTTGTGACCCTTTCGAGCACTCAGACAGCAGACATTATTTGTTGGTTCAGAAATTAAAATGAAATTCAGATCGCAATACTGGGAAATAAAGGCAGATTTAGACATCCAGCTCCCACCTCCAAGCAAAAATGGACAATCTCAGCAACATGAGAGACAATGATGGACACTTCACTCTCCATGAGCTCATTAAACACCTCCATGGCCTCGCTGGCTTGGTCCTGTGTGACACAGACAAGCCCAGTAAATTAACTTGATTCATCCATATCCATTAACATACTTAAATGGCAACAGAAACAGCCATTTCAATAGTACAATCTACCTGATCTGCCTTGATGATGTGTTTCAGGGCGACAATCAGACTTGGGATGATAGAGCGCATCTGGTTCTGTAGGGCAGCAAAACATCACTTCAGTCATTAAAGGGCAACATGTATCGAAAACATGTTCATTTTGAACGCCTTATAATAAGGTTTGTTTAGACACTGCCTCACCATCTCTTCTGTGCCAGTGTATGCAGTTATGGCTGTGAGGGTGAGGATGCAGTAGTATAAGGCTGTTGGATTGTTGTGGTCCTGCAGTACAGTACTAAACAGCTGCAGCAGCTGGCAGTAGTGAGGGCTGAAAGGTTCAGGGTTGGACTCCATCACCTTATTCAGCAGCAGGAGGCCAACCTGTTGGGACAGAAGAGCATTGATAATCCAAGGCTGTTATTGACTAAGATAATAATATATAACACAAAACTGTATTAGTTAAAACAATTCTACACAAACCATAGCTCCTAAGTCATACAATAAAAAAAACATAACACAAACGTAAACACTGATTTGTAGTCATAGAATATAACTGAGTCTAGGGATGTTCAGCCATCATTTTGAGCTCCTGCAAAAATACAGCTAACTGTTAAATCGGTGATCAGTGAAACTCATCTTAATTCCTACAGCAGCTATTCCATGAGTCCTGTACCTGTCTGTCATGAGGGTTGCTGCTCTTGGTGGCCTGGTTGAGGAGCTGCAGCAGGGCAGGCCAGCGGTCTGGTGTCTCATGTTTAACCATCACTGCGCACAGCTGGGAGAGCGAGTGCTGCACTGTGTGTCTGCACAATAGAGATACATGGAATTAACATTTTATCTGTGTCAGTGTCATTTAGAACCAATAAATTCTATTTAAGACAAAGTAACTTATTGTTATACAGAATGAACAGCTTACTCTGCTTCCTGCATGAAGGCCTGCAGCACCACTGCCTTGAGGCTGTATGAATGAAGGGAAACAGCACAATTAAAACTAATTTTCAACTTAATCTCTCCTGTAACAGCTAGGTGGCTCAATAGAATGAAATGCTTCAATAAAAGTACAGTAATAAGCAAACCTCTCTCTGTCATTGGGGCTAATCTTCTTCCAATGTTTCTTCACTCTCAGCCTCAGCATCACTGCAGCTGACTGACGGATCTGAGACATAGAATCAGGAAAATATTTCAGGCGGTTTACACAGATGAAGCACACGGAGAGAAGAGCTGACACCCATCACTCACTCACACAATACCTGAGGATTTTGGGAGCCACTCATGACAGCACACAGAGCTGGTATAATGGCTGGGTCTTTGAAAGCCTGTTTCAGCTTGGCTGTGGCCTAAAGGGAGACAAAAGAGGTCTGACTGAGTTGGCTTGCTGCCACAAATAGTTTATAGTAGAGTTCACAGAGCACCAATACCAAATGACTCACAATCTGAGCCTCGATTTTCCATTTTCTAAAGTAAGTGTAAGTTAGCTACTTAGTTTAACTGACAGGAGACAGCTAATAACGGCAGGACACTTAATACTCGATAGATAATTCGCTAACTAGCCGGACGGTACCAGACGTTAACTTTAGCTAACGCTAGGTTAGCAAGTTTAATAAGATAACCGTTCGCTGTCAACGCTTGTCATCTGTCTAACAAACTAATGTTGTCTTGAACAAAGTTACTTGTGGCGTTACCTGCTGAATGACTGCATTGTCAGGCTGTGTCAGCTGTGACAGGATTTGCTCAAGTTCCTCCGTCATCTCGACAGCAGAGAGCGATCAGCTCAAGCTAATTTCTTATGACCGTTAACGTTTATATTAATGCTAAATCTGAGGAGACAGACGAGTTGTCCTCTCGCGGCGTGGTCACCTACAGAGTCCAAGTGAGCTACACCTGTCACACATGTAAACAAAGCCTCCGTGGCGGGATTAATCGCTGGCTGCCGTGAAAATTAACTTTAAAATGAGTCGGAGCCGGATAACGTTGTCAAGCCGAACACGAGAGTCTGACAGATTCGAGCCTCGAGCTCGGTCTGCTCAGTTAGGGCTTCAACCGGCAGCACGCGGGGCAGAACCGGCCAGGAGTTCCATGTGAGCGGAGTTAAAGGGACAGTCCGTGTTTTCTGTCTGATGGAAACAGGCAGCGCCCCCAGCTGGACAGGAGGGCATGGTGCAACTGTCCTGTCACTAAGTATGTTGTAATATTCAAGTCCTTCTTGTAGGTAAAAGTACTAATACCACACAATACAAATACTCAGTCTAGCCTTTAAATTGTTAGTGAAGTAAATGTATGTAAGTATAAACAGGAAAATGTACTCAGCATATTAAAAGTACTCTTGTGCCCTTGTGCTGTATCATCAGATAATTATTCCTCATGCATGAATGTAAAAGCAGACTGTTACTCTTGCATTTGATTGATGCAATTGATATTATTGTCATGATGGATTTATCTGCTGATTATCTTCTCTGTTATTCAATTGATTGTTTAGTTTGAAAATAGCAAAACACCTTCCTGATGCTTGTTTGGTACAAACAACAGTCCAAACCTCAAAATTAGTAAAACAAAAAAAAAAATCACTAATAATAAAAACTATAAAACAGTTAAAAGAAAAGCAAGAAAATCTTCACATTTATGGAGATGAGACCATGAAATGCTTTTGTGTGAAAAATGACTCAAAATAGTTGCAAACGAATCTTCTGTGAATTCACTAATTGTTTCAGCTCTACTTGTATAAACTGCTGTGTGTTTTTTTTTCATAAAAAGCATATTTTATAAGCTCTAAGTATGTTTTGCATGCAAAAGTCTGAATTTGTGAAGTCACTAACTCTCAGATAAAGGTTGTGAAAAGTTTTCCCTCTAACATGCAGTGGATTAAAGGTACAAAGTGTCATGAAAAGAAAAGACTCAAAGGACAACTGCCCGAAATTTGAGTACTACAAGTACTTGAGTAAATGTACTTGCAGGTAGTTACATTCCATCACTGATATTTAGTGAACTTGGGGCAACTTTGAGGTACTTGTACACTACTTTATACTTGTTATCTATTACATTTAAGAGGGAAATGTTGAACTTTTCATTCCACTACATCTTTTGACAGCTACATTACCAGATACAAAGCATATACTCAGTTGCAATTTCATATACACCATTCTTAGACTAATGCAGTCCAATACAGCAGCCCTATGATATTTTTTAGGATTAATTGAAACTGTTTTAGAGAGGTGTTAATCCAGCTATACAATCATTTTGGGGCATGTAGTTTGGGATGATGTTGAACTGTAGGTTATAAAGTGGTGGTTTTATTTATTTTATTTGCTCAAATCAGTAATGGCAATTTAATGTAGTACCTCTAGTCATAATCAAGTACTTTTCCATTGTGGTACTACTACTTTTACTTAGGTGAAGGACTGTGTGCTGGAGAAGGCAGCTACATGAGAGATCATTTGCTTTGTTTTCAGAGAACAAAAGAGAGACTGATGGTCTTGTTCTTCACGCCCAAAGAAGCCATTACTGAAAACACAACCAGTGACTAATCACTGCACAGTATGAGAAAAGAAACACTGAAGAGGTTATTGTGTGAACTGTCATCTGAGGACAGAGAGAGGTCTAATTCAGCATTAGTTTTGTAGATCCTAACCCCTATTGCATAATCAGTATTTACTGGCAGAGGTTTATTATAGAAGGGGAATACATGTTGTAATATAGTAGCAAAACGAGAGAAATGCAAACGATCCATAAATGATTAAAATGACAATGTTTTTTTTTACAGTACTGGTGCCTTACAAACACACTTAAAAATCAAAATCCAGTATTCCCAGTGATCAAAGGCTAAGCTGTAGTCCTCTCTACACCAATGTATATGCACTCATACACACTCGTGCACTCTCCCCCTATACACACCTACGCCATCGACCCCCTCCTGCATGTCTGGGCTCATACAGGATCAGACAAACACACCCTGTCCAGGCAGAGATCAGTAGAAATGCAAATGTGCACATTAAGCTCACTGTGCTCACATCAATTCATCACTAACTGACTCATTACCACGTCAGTGCAGACCAGGAGGGCGAACAAAACAACAACTGGGAGGGTAACGCTCAGGCTAATCTGATTCATCTTTGTGAAAAGGATTGCAAATGGAGGGAGACCCTGTTTGCGTCATCATGTCAAACCCAGTGTACAGGATTGTGGTGGTGGAGGGGGGGTGTCAAACAAAGTATTCTGACTTTTGCTCAACTCCTGAGAAAAAGTGTTCTGTCCAAATACCTCTTAGTGTGTCCACTGGCTTGGCTTAGATTTATATTAGGGTTACCCATCATCTACAATAATGCTGACTAAGAAGTATTGGTGGTTCATGAACTATTCATTCTTGATACCCAGATAATATAAGACATAATTAACCATGCCATTCGGGGGCTCAACAGACTGATGCCCAAGGTTTAAAATAGGGAGAGGGAGCGCTGCACTGTGTGTCTGCGCAATAGAGATACATGGAGCTCAGACTCATTCATACTCCTCTCAATCAACAACATCAACATTTTATCTGTGTCAGTGTCATTTAGAACAAATCTGGTTAACTGCCTTAAGTACCCCTGCCATCACCAGATACAACTACTTGGAGTTTGACTTCCTGATTCTTTCACTGACTTCTGACATCACCTCTTGAATTATATACTGTATTCCTATGATGGAATATTACATAGCTCAAGGTGTGCTGCATATGTGATCATTTGATTAAACACAAATTAATTTAGTGAATTAATCCAGTGCATTACAGTATCTGCTGTTCAACACAGGGCCTCAGGATTATCTCATGCAAGCTGATATTGTGCTTGCAAATTAGTACTGTCAAACACATTTAATGAAATTATCTCAAAACAATTGGCACCCAGCGATTGTGAGACTCATGTCCAACACTGCATGAAATTATATATGTGATCTGGGCTGCTGCGGCATCACCAACTAAAACAAAGAGTAAAGTGATTCTAGATACTCAGTGCATCCAAGTATAATTTGAACAGTTTTAACATGTGTAGAGGGGTGTTAGCATTAAGAAATGGGCTTATTCAAATATATTTGTATTTGTCTTCAAACCTTACAAATAAAATTTAAAAGCAAAGAATTAACCTGGGTGGCCAATGAAATGACCTTACTGGCGTGAACCAAAGAGATTGGCTCAAATCAACCCCCCACAGCTACACCCCTGTCCACACCCACACACACACATATAAACAGCCGGTGGGAGGCTGCCGCATCTTTTGAACGATAATTAGCCCCCGTTGTTTTAAGGCCTTGTCAAAGAGGCCCTTGCTTTTATTTGCCTCTTTACTACTTTGTTTGGTGTTTTTACAGTTTTATCGACACACATAGACGAGCAAGAGAAATGGCGGACTGGAAGACGCAGCTAAGTTACAACTACAACCCCTCTTACCATGCCTACGCCTACGGCCTCGTGTACCAGCCCGGGCCCGAGCAGAGCCACGGGGGCCTCGCCAGCTGGGGAGAGGCGGGGGATTTGAGCAGCTACAACACCGGGGTGACACAGGCCTACTATGCCACCACCGCCCGGACCCAGGAGGAGTCTCCGCCTCGCAGCCCGGAGCAGCATGGCGGGAACGGCCACTGCCACTACCAGGGCTCCGGGGTCGTCTACCTCGGTGACACCCAGGCAGGCCACCTGCTCCTGGGCGGACCTCACCGGGCGGCCTACGATGCACGGACACACGAGGCCAGGCGGGCCGGGAGCGACTCAACCAGTGACTCGGAGGCGCACACCTCACCAGGTAGGTAGCTCCCACAAAGCTAGCATTTTCCTAAAGAAGCTAATGTTGGCAGAGAAAGTCCGCTGAAGGTCCAGTGGAAACCTGCTACAACAACTATAACTTAACACTACAGAGTAAATCCTTACATCTCCTCCTCGGCTGCTAAAAGCGATAATTTCCTGCTCCAGAATTGGCCACAAAGTTGGATTAAGTTCCATGTTGGTTTTAAAGGGGTTTCCCCAAATGTCCCGCCACTACTGTTACTGCGTGCCGTTGCTGGAGCTCGGTGGCGACATCTCGCGACAAAATTTGAGAATATCGTGGGAAACGTGTTTTATGGGCTGAATTTATATTAATGTGAAGAATGAGTCACCCAGGTTCAATTTTTGGAGGGTTTCTTCTGTTGCATAACACTGAATTCATTGTAGTGGCCATTGGACAGATCCCAGTCTGCCCAAAGTCATGACTTAACAAATGATTCCATGTTCACCCTGTAGACTCTTGCTCACCCTGTAACTATTTGTCCCCCCTCGCCTAGATTCATGGAGCTCTGGTAGCAGCAGAGAAGGGAGTCTCCCCCACACAGACCCCACTAACTGGGCGACGAAAGATCTTGACGATGAGGGAACCAACAGGAGCCCTGACACCAGGGAGGATGTTTCCAGCACTCTCGTGAAGGAGCAGCAGCAGCAGCAGACCTTTCCGGTCATGAGGAACGAGGGCGTCAGCAACATTACCTCACTACATGTGCCCTTAACTGCCCCAAAGAAGCCAAGCACTGCTGCTGAAAATAACCCCAAAGGAAAGGTCCGGGCCGCTTTCTCAGAGAGTCAGATGAATGCTCTTGTTCAGCGCTTCAGTGTTCAGAGGTACCTCACCCCCGCCGAAATGAAGAACCTGGCCGAACTGACGGGGCTGACCTACAAACAGGTGAGGGATTTAAGACCGTTGGATCACAAGCACGGCAAAATTCCCTGCACACTTTCTGATGGATCTCTTTTCGTCTTGCTTGAAGGTTAAGACGTGGTTTCAGAACAGAAGGATGAAGCTAAGGAGGCACCAGAAGGACACCAGTTGGGTGTCTGAGCGCTACACCACCAACAAAGACAGTCCGAGTCGAGGAGCCATTTTCACTAACCTTCCCTCACACATCCCACCTGTAAGTAATTCTTATTATTTGCAGTAGAGGACACAATTTGTCTCTGGATTCTGAAGAATGCATTTTCCTTCGTATGAAGAGCTCAACAGTATCAGACCAATGTCCTGCCCAGGTTTCCTGTTCAGTTATAACAGAGAGACGGTGGCTTGGACATAGAACAAAGACGTCCATAATGGAGGCCTAACCACAGTCTGGTTTTGGCCTTAAAGGTGGGACGAAACAGTCAAGCAATGCTGTGATATAGAAGAGTGTTTGCTACATTGGGTACTAATTTGAACCACCACTTGTCTGTCTCTCAGTATCAGGGAGAAGTCCGGCCTCAGCTCAAGGGGCATTACAACCAGCACATGATGGAGGCAGCGTTTAAGAAAGCCACTCCGCAGAACGTGGCCTTCTATCTGGCTGCTATGGGCTCTGCTGCTGGATCTGCTGGCTACCCCTCCTGGTCTTCAGTAACACCTCAGACTGCAATGCCCACCAGGCCCCAGGCGGCTGGCTGGTCCATGCCCCAAGGCGTCGGCCATTACGATTACAACCCCAGTGCATTCAACTCCACCAGCGTTGCCTCTGCAAACACTGGACACGACGCAAGCTTTGAGAGCCAAGATGGGGAGGCTGTGAACGGCCGCAGCTCCGCAAACACAGCCATAGTACAGAACAGCAGCCAGTAGTTGATGTTTGGGCTGATGAGCTTGTATGTAAATGTTGCTTAACAGCCATGTTAATATTCCTCTATTCAAGTTTCCTGACTGTAGTTTGTGAGTAATGGGGGTGCTTTTTCTCAGGCTGGGTGTACATATACCTTGTTCATACTTCTGTTCAAAAGTATTTCACTTTTTTATCTTGAATTTTTATTTTTATATGCAACTATTTAATGTATGTTGGTTCTTTGCGCTTGGTGATGCTGAATGTGTCCAAGTTGGATGCATTCTTTGGATTACATTGTTTTTTGGAACTGTTTTAAGGCAAAGCAATGAGACCGATCTCTGCACATATTTCAATGCATTTTTTTCTGTAAATACAGGTTCTATTTGGCAACTTGAAATGTCGTCTTTGTTTCACTTGGTCTTTTTCTAAGAGCACGGTAATTCGGTAACCTAGTAAGTTTTCACTTTTCTCTGAGTAAACGCTTGTAGTGGCCTTGCTAGTAAAGTAAATGTTAAGGCTAAAAGTAAATGAATCTTTGTGTTCAAGCCATCAATACCAAGTGGGCAGTTTGTCACCAAATAAATGCACCCAAGGCTAACGATGGAAATACTGCGTGTGGTTACTAGTTGAAGCTGTGCTGGCAGTTGGTTATAAAGGAAGTTGTATAGTAGATCTCCCCCTTTTTAAAAGAATCAAAGGAAAAATAAGACCAGAGCTGTCTGCTGGTATTATTGTATTAAAAAGCATTTTATTGAAAAGACTATATTTACAACAACCAAAATCCGTCAATGGTGACCATAGAACACAATATTGCTCCCATCACCAACATTTCACAACTGTTCTCCAATCTACAAGGCATCATTCCTCTTATCCACTGGGTGGAGCTTGACAGGGCCAGTGGAAAATATAGGTTTTCTAGTATATTTGAATCCGCTGCCACGTGTGTATGGGGGAAAATAACTTCAAGTATTATCAGTTGCACTGCTGTGTGATTAATCAAAACTAAAAAGCTGTTTGTCTCATTGGGTAACCAGAATGTGTAAATCCTGCCACGCCGTGGTCGGCCATGAAGTAGGAGCCAGAGCAGATGATGCCACAGTGCATCATACGATGATTAAATCCATGCATGCTCTCATATCTCATACATTTTAGCCATTCACTGATGGATCACAATCATCCCTTTGTACTGACCTACCCACTTTCATACAGGACACACTTCATCTGTCTGTCCATCCATCCCTTATTCTGACTGACTGCTCCAGTTCAATCAATACCTTCTGTCAAATCAAGGTAAAGGCCCCTGTTTCTCCCCCCATGAACCCCATAGGAGGTGTGCGTGTGTGTGTGTGTGTATGACTGAAAGATCAAGAGAGGAGAATGGGGATTGTCCACATGTGCTATGAGGAAATGTTTGTTTATAGCTGTGTGCACATTTCATGTCTAGTCCATCTTGAGGCTACGGTAGATGTAGCGAATAAATGCCAGTGAGGCCCAGAACGACACACTGCCCAGCATCAGCGAGAAGACCATCGCTGTGAGCAGAGAGTAGCCGAAGAACTCGGTGCTCTGCACCAGGCCACTCATAGAGGACCGGTTCCGGTAGTAGAAAACAGAGTAGACGAATATAAAGAGGCCGGTGGAACCGGTGCTAAGCACGCTCCGCCACCACCACCGGTAGTCCTCACCGGACAGCAGGAAGTAGGTGAGCGCCACAGAGATGCAGGCGCCCACTGAGAGGAGGATGGCGAAGACGCACAGCAGGATGCCATAGAGGGTGTAGTGCTCTCTGCCCCAAACTGTGGCAAAGATGTAGTACAGCTCCACAGAGATGGCACTGAGGGAGGAAAATGACAGAGAGGAGGAATGACTGTGCAGAATGGGGTGGAGAAATGCTTAGAATAATAATTAATAGTGCTGATTTATCAGTCAAGATGACAGAAATGAATCACTTTCACTGTAAACTGCTTTATGACTAATGAGAGGAAGGACTCCATGCCATTAAATTCACCCTTTGATTGAAGCGCATGCTCTCCACATCTTAAGACAGCTCACCTGAAAGGCAGGAAGCCGCCGATGGCCATGTGTACAGCTGTGTGTTTGTACCACGGCTGTGTGGGAATCTGCCGGGCGATGTTGCGAGTGCGGCACGGCGCCTGGAAGTTGCCAGCGCGGTTCTTTCCCACAATGCCACCAATGACGGTGAGCGGGAAGCCGACCAGCACCCAGGCACCCAGTAGGAGGAGCACGGTGGTGGCCGGCAGAGCCTGAGTGGAGCCGCTCCACCAGTGGATCGAGTTCACCACACTCCACGTCAGGAACAGGGGAGCTGTGGGAATGAATGAGCGAGTGAATAAAAGACGTGAATTGCTTCAGAGTACTGCTAAAAATGACCCATTATATACTCTTGATAATGAAAATATAATGAGGTGAGGCTGCTTAATTACTTAACAGGACCTGGAAGTTGTTTTACCCCTAAATACTTTTTCCAACTTCATTATCTAATTTTGCAATCACAGTTTTTAAAAATGTGAGAGTTGTGATAAGAATCAGGAGGAAATTAAGAGGAAACAAGGATGGAGCAGGGATGGATGGAGATAAATAGGTATAAAAAGAAAGAGGGGAGATTAACTGAATCCACTGCAAACAAATTAAGTTTCCATAAACTGAAGATACTGATAAGTCTATTGTTTTTCATTTTAACCTATATTTAACCGGGATAAGTCTAATTGAGATTAAAAATATCTTTCACAAGGGAGTCCTGGCCGAGACTAGCAATAAAGCACGGTGAGTGAAGTGATCCCTTCTCATCGGACTCACCGGAGAAGAGCGACGAGGTGAGGATGATGTTCCACACCCAGCGCTGACCGTTGATCTGTGTGTAGAAGCTGCATGACACATAACCTGACACGCAGCTGGTCAGAGCGTACAGGACGATTGCTGCAGAGTTGATGGCACCGTGGCGGTGAACGTTGAACATTCCCAGCAATGCCATGACGATGATTGCTGTTCGCAATGAGGAGATACAAGGGTGATCAGACTTCTGCATCTAAGGTCTGTACTGACCTGTGTGCATGCGCCATTATCAGGTTTCAAGTTGTTATGTCACTCTGCTGTTCAGTACAAAGGCTGTCGCTAAGGGTCGGCGCTGCTCAGAAAACAAGTCTGCTCAGTTTTCAAACTGAACAATGATAGTCCCTGATACTGTTCTGGAATTTAACAGACCTCTGTGCTCGTGTGTGTCCACGGACACTCACCTGTGGCCAGGGTAAGGAACTGAGCCCCCACTCCCAGTATGGCACACAGCAGGCTTTTGTAAGGGGGAAACCTGAAGACGTCAGTGTGAATGATCTTCCAGCCGTTGTCTCCCTGGTCCAGATCGTCACAGCCGCCCTCCTCCTCCACATTGTACCTGCAGGCGAGGGAACAAAATGCTTTCACCCTGGATGTTACTGTGCACCTAATAGGTAGATAGACCGCGGGGGGGGGGGGGTTCCACAAGTTGTACACAAAGACGTCTCTCATTTGCTGTATTTAGGAATAGAGAAAATACTGTATGTAATCTTATATCATATATATCATCATCAAATGGAAGTTAGGAAAACCAAAGCACAGCTAATATAAACAGGCAGTACAAGTAGGGCTGCAACTACTGACTATTTTCTATTATTTATCGCTGTGTTTAATATGTTTTCAATTGTTTCGTCTATAAATTGCCAAAAAAATCTGAAAAATGCCTTAAAAATTTCTCAGACTCCAAGGTGACTCTGGTCTCTGGTGTATTCAAATTGCTTGTTATGGTGGACGAACAGTAAAAAGCCAAAAGCCATTCAAATTACAATGATATGAACCTGAGAAAAGGAGCAAATCCTCATATTTCAGAGACTGGAGACAGCAAATGGTCTAATAACTATCTTTATATCTAAATGCTTTAATAGACTTTACAGCCTTTTGTTTAGTTTAACCTTTCATATGTAAGTCATGAAACATAACATTTAGACATCCATTGGTCTACAAAGAACCACTTGAGCACCTTTGCTGACTCACCTGGCAAAGTCATTCTTAAGGACCCGCATGAGGATGATGATGACGAAGCCCAGCAGCAGCACCACCAGCACCAGTGAGTTAATGATGGACAGCCAGTGAATCTCCAGTGTTTTGGGGAAGAACGAGTAGTCTCGGAGGCGCTCAGCTCTCCGGGAGTGAGGCAGAGGGGAATCGAACCAGCGCACGCTGTAAGTGTGGGTGACCGTGACACTGCCTCCGCCCACCCCGACTCCGCCCACCACGGCACCCGCCCCCTCCTCCAGGGGGACTGGTTTGACGTCTTTCACCGAGACATTGGCGAAGATCACAGAGTCGCCGTTGTACTCGATGTTGAAGTCAAGGTGAGTCCACAAACCCACCTGAGAGAAAGGGGCAGGCGGGGGGGGTGACAAATAGAACAAAAGAGACAAGAAAGAAAAGAAAACGGGAAATGAGGAGGAAACGCGATAAGAAAAATTACAGGGAGTCTGTGTACACAGTCTGTGTGTTTCTTCTTATCTGCCTCACACAATCCAATCTGCTCCACATGTCCCACAAAACCCTCAGAGGCACAATAGGTTTACCTTGTGGCTGTGCGGCAGGAAGCCGCTCTCCTCTATGTATCCAACAAACCCCCAGATTGGGATGTCATCCAGGACAAATTCAAAGTAGAACAGCTCCTCGATGGCCTCACGAAGCTGCTCCACCTGACATACACAAAACATAACCACGATCACATCCAATGTGTCTCAAGGACCGCAGCTTGTATTTTAAATGTTAATTCAATTGAACGAACTGGGGAAAGAAAATTAAAAATATGTTTATTCATCAGTGAGCCTTGTTTTCGTTCCCTGGCCCTGATTCAAAGAAATGTCTATGATGAACTTGCTCTGCTACATCGCCCTCTTCTCCCGAATCCACTGCATGAGATCCACTATTGACATAAGGCTGTTTCCAAAGGTCAGGAAAGAAAAGCTACCACAACTTAAAAAACCATCATCTAGTGTTTTTGAGCAGGAGAAAAAAGTCAGCATCTTATAAATTGCTTTTAAAAACTACATAACAATGCTTATATTTAGCTGAGGAAATGGTAAACCACAATAATAATCAAAAGTGCTTGCAGGATTTGAAAAGGTTCTATAAAATGGTCCCGGTCTTGCAACATCAACCATCCAGTGACCGATAAATACAATAATTTCTGTTTAACATCAAGCTACTGAGTGAATGATTAATAGTTTTAATCACCTTTGAGCTCAGAGTACTGACACTTAACCCATGGTGTGTGTTCGTTTACAAAGTATTACGTTCAGACCATCCTGGTCTTGTGTAAGTAAATACCTGTTTCTCTGAGAGAGTGAGCTGGCAAAGAGTTTTTTTCTCCACGTTCTCTCTGAATTGGATGTGATATAACGACTCTGCCATCCTGTCACCATCCAACACTTCTCCCAGACTCAGAGACTTGTGATGCACCTGAGAACAAAGTGTTACAATATGAGTGTAAAAGAGCAGCACCAAACATTTGGTGGTCATAATTCTGTGAGAATGTGATTTCAAAACAGCATGCTTTGTGTTGAGGTACCATATCCTATAAAGTAATTGTAAGCTATAGTAAACCAACACTTCCAATAATAACTTTGCCTCAAAGCAATGAGTCAGGAATGAAACCTTAAACACCAGGACAAAACTCACTAGTCAATGACAAATAGGTGGATACATAAGTCACATACATTTCTATGTTATTATCTGGTGTGTCTGGGTATATTGTTTTATCATATTGTTTAACATATTTTTATAGCAAAATACCACCCATCTTTCTTCCTGAAAACGGTTATTTTTTCTGTCTGTGTTCATTTAAAATGTGTGCTGGGGTTTCTTCAATGCTCTCAGTGCTGCATCCTGCAAACACATGAAAGCAGGATAGAAATCCCATTCTAGAGCCATTTCATTAGATCCTTCTTTTAATAGTCTTTAAAATTTTTAATTTCACGGCCAGACAGAGATTCGGCACCTTTTAAGTGAGACTCCCTTACACTGGTGTCTACATTTCACATTGCACAATGATCTCCAGCTCCTCTGTGAATTACAGCAGCCGATTAATACACAGTGAAACAGAACAAAGACTGACCTTCTCCGGCCTGCAAACAGGCAGGGTGTAGTAGTGATATGTCTCCTGGGGGTTATGATAAGGGCCCACTTTGTTGACATAGAGAGTCACGTTCTGGCCCTGCTTGTATCCCACCGCCCAGCCTGAGAACAAGCACAGGATCAAGATGCAGTGCAGACCCATCGTCCTCTGGCAGCCACCTGGCAGGTGTCCTATTCCACACCGCATAATCCCTGTTGCAAAGATGGACAGTTCATCAGTTCATGAGGGACAGGTGTGATTTAAACTAGACAGTCTGTCCCGATTTCAAGCCAAGAAACAAGCTCATGTCCACGCCATTCAGACCTGATGTGATGACTTATATCAGTTGCATAAAAGGAGAATTTCATGCAACAAACATTATTAAATAGAGAAACACAGACTTGTGAAAAAGAGCATCACCACTATGAGGTGTACAGTGTATCTGTTTTAACTGATGGCTGTTGGCTTTTTGACTGGAGCTCAACCACTTTTAATCTGTCTGCACATCTGGACTTCCTGAACTTTAAGTGAACTCCTTTAAGTGCCAGGGCAGTCATTAAAAAGACTCACTCGATAAGATTTTTCCAAGAACCAACCAAGATTTTAAGATGACACAAATGACAACAGTCGTGCTTTCATGATCTCTTTGAACTGCCATTTAGTGAATCATTAGCTAAAATAGGCAAGGTCAAGTATCAAAGTGCCAAAAAAGGCAGGACGCATCCCATTTGTCTCGTTGATTCTATGGAGAGAGAAAAACGTGGCAACGAGGAACCTCACTGATTCCTGTATAGCAAACAAGTTTATCTAAATCAACAACGTCTGATTACAAAGAGGCACACTGCACTTTCACTGCACGAAGACAGTCAATGACTACAGATAGGAAGTTGCTGCACTATCAGTCTCACTGTTGTGTCACGTCAGTCCCGATGCTGCAGATCCAACAAAACCTGTCTGTCCGCCGGATTCCTCGGACTCCAGGCCCCGGCCCGACAGCCTCTCCTCTGCTCCGGTATGCGCCGACACAGGAGCTCAGTGTGAAGATCTACAGCTAAACATCTTGGAAATCCTCGACGCAATATCCCAACGCGTTAGACATCCATTGCGTTCGTTTCCGGGTACATCAAATACTTTTATTGACACATGAGACAGTGTAGAAGAGGGGGTCTGACTCCACGTCACCTTAAAAAATAAAAATAATGACGACTCGGTTGAGTTTTCCGGAGTGGGCGGAGAAACAAAAACACACCTCCAGCGTTACAGTTTATTCGCAGTCGCTAAGATATCAACGCCACAAGCCATTTGAAATTAACCTGGTTTATTTTCGAGCTTTAACGCAACCGAAAACCAACATTTAGCCCGTTTGAGCCCCTACCTGAGTGACTCTATTATTTTTCTGTATTGACCGGATTTCCTTCAACCTCAGTGAACCAATCGAATGCCCTTCCAGTACTTCCTCATTTGAACTCAGACCTGAGTAATCACACCTGCATTATCGATGCGCTGCTCTTCACTGTCTCTGGCGATGCCGTGCTCGATAGATTGACAGGCGATGCCTGTTATTTGATTTCCCGCGAAACAGACGCAATTCCTCGCGCCCGAGAAGCCGGGACAAGTGCACAAACTCGAGTGCAACAACTAGCCGGTGAGTCCGCAATAAACTACAAAACGATTCAACACAAGTCACTTTGTAAAGTTAAGAGACGGCGACTGTTGCTATCCACTGCTAGCATGCACCTTGTGAACAAATGTGTCTTTGCTCATGTCGTGTCCCCTCAGTTAGCTTCATGTCTGCACCCTTACTAGCCCTCTGCGGCAAACCACCGCTCAGCGACTTGCCAGGGCACGTCCTACCCTCGCATGCCAAATTCCTGTAACAATTAAATCAATTTAATTTGGCCATCTGTCAGTGTAATCCATAGTCGTAGATTATAGTTTACACTGTGTAAACTATTAACAATATCTAGGTTTAAATCCGGCGTGCATCCGACTGAGCAGCACACGTGTAAACTAAATGTAAACAGTTAAAACCAGGTTGTGTGTTGCGCTCGCGTTTTTGACAATGTTGGGGGACATTAATAATAATAATAATATGACAATAGAATTATTGAACATTGTGTCATCGTTTTCCAGATTTTGCTTCCAGCTGCAGCCCAACACAATGGGAATACACGGACTTGCCAAACTGATTGCTGACCACGCTCCTGGTGCCATCAAAGAGCAGGACATCAAGAACTACTTTGGTATCTGTTAAAGTTCCCTTTCCCTGCATGTTGATTGTGAGGCCTGCGTAAGAAATGAGAGTTGGATCAGATGAGGGCTTCATGATCTCCCATGGGTAAATCGGATCAATGCTGTATCACGTGATATGGGGATACAGCAAAGATGGAGGATGAATCAAAATGATCCTTTATTGAATTTATTTATTATTTTATTTTGAATGTATTGATCCTTTATTAAAAGTGTAACACATTGAGCTCCAGCTGTAAATCCTTGTGCAGTGAGTTCCATTAAGACTACATAGTGCCTCTCTTTTGCAAATCTAACCTTATGGGCAAATGGAAGAATATTTTTTACTTTACTTTGCCATCATACCACAGAGAATCAAGGCTTAAACAGAAAACATGGTTAAGGAAGTTGCTACACTTAATGCCATTGTTTTGATGACATGCCAGATAATTTGCTAACTGCGTTTCGGAACTTTTGCAGGCAGGAAAATTGCCATCGACGCCTCCATGTGTATCTATCAGTTCCTGATCGCTGTGCGACAGGACGGGAATGTTCTGCAAAATGAGGATGGAGAGACGACAAGGTACAACCCTCACGACATAGACACTTTAAATTCAGACACATTAGAGATAGTTGTTGGATGGATCCTAGACCAGGTAGCTCACAACTTGGCATAAGGCTGAAATATTTTTGCAACCTGCTTGCTCTTTTTCTCAGCCACCTGATGGGAATGTTCTACCGGACAATCCGCATGCTGGAATACGGCATCAAACCTGTGTACGTGTTTGACGGCAAGCCCCCACAGCTCAAGTCAACAGAGGTTCGTGTGGGCACTGATTTTAATTGCTGTTGTGTGCACTCAACCTGTAGTCGAACAGTGTGGTCAGAACTGTGGCTTTAATCAGTATTTGCTGTGATGATGGCAGAGTTTCTCAAAGTGGGACACTGTGCCATGTTTAACCACGGTGCTGTAATCTGCTATGTTATAGCTCAGTAAACGCAAAAACATTTCAAAACTGTCTTTATGCGTAGATTATCTATCTGGCAATCGAAAGCAATACATTCAACAGAGAATTATGTTTTGTTTTTTGTATCTGTATCTTTTTTTCCTCTTTGTCTTACTCTGTCTTTGCTCTTCTCTTCATCTCCAGCTGGAAAAGCGAGGGGAGAGGAGGGCAGAAGCTGAGAAGCTGCTTGCTCAAGCCCAGGAACTGGGTACAGTAATGCTTTTCAAAGTTTATTTAACAAAGTCATGAATGGCATTACTCTTTATTTGTTGTGCAGTGTTTTTATGTTGATGCGGCACACTAATGATTTTTCTTCCTGCAGAGATCAGAATCTGTGTGTTTTTTTTTTTTGTGAAATTAGCACATGCGTAATCAGTCTTTATATATTTTATATAATAAGCTTTACTTACATGGTAGCGATTCTAAATCTTCTTACTTCGCTCATGCATTAAAATGTCTGCATTTTTTTTGTCTCATCCCAGGGGAGCAAGAGAATATTGACAAATTCTCCAGGCGTCTGGTAAAAGTCACCAAGCAGCATAATGATGAGTGCAAGAACCTGCTGACCCTGATGGGAGTGCCTTATGTTGAGGTGTGTTTAATTCTCACATGGCTGCAGTCTTGCTGGCTTTAAGATTGCTTCCATTTATGTTGACAGCAAGGGTACTCTCTTTTTCAATAGCTTTATCATTATTTTTTCCAGTTATGTGTTTGCAATAATGGGATTTAAAGGCCCTGAGAATGTGATGTTAAAACTGATCACGGATTAGGGTTTGCAAAAAGGCTTAAGAAGTATATTTTTCTTGTTGCTTTGACACCAGAACAGAAATAGATATTATGGTAATGTAGAGGGAAATGCCCGCTGTTCTGCTGTATGCCGGAAACTAAAGCGTTTTTTTCATCATGTCAGAGAAATCAGTTGCAACAGGACATTGTTGGAGAATAATTCTGTGAAATGTGTTTTGTGTTGTAGGCTCCATGTGAGGCGGAGGCCAGCTGTGCCGCTATGGTTAAAGCAGGGAAGGTCTTTGCCACAGCAACAGAGGATATGGATGGGCTGACCTTTGGGACAAATGTCCTGCTCAGACACCTCACAGCCAGCGAAGCAAAGTAATGTTCCACCTGCGTCACTGATTCCCACTGTTAGACTCTGTAGCAGAGATGCTCAGAGAATGCACATGAACCTCATATGTTACCCTGTTTGATTCTTATTTCTACACTTGATAATTATGAAATTCAACCTGCAATCAGTTCCATTTGAATCAAGAATTCATAATTGTTTCAGGGGCAAAATGGGGCCAAATTTCTTGTTATTACAGTTTACATGTTCTACTCAAGTGACGGCAGTGTTAAGTTATCCTACCAGCTCTGAATAATTCAAGTGCTATGGCCATAAAACTACACAAAAGCAGTACTGTCCCTGACATTTTCTCCTCTGATTTATCAAAGTTGATAACAGAACTCGCATGGTAGCTTTCATTGTCTCACCAAGACCCAGAAGGAAACTTAGCTCTGAATTTGAGCTTTGGACGATTGTGTATATTCAAGAATTAAAAGAGGGGAAGGGGAGACAACATGCAGAGTGTTTCACAAGTAGTAGTCATTACATGTAATGGTAATGACAGTAATGTCTTCCTTTTTGCACTTGATAATATATCACAGAATTTATTTGTTTTAGGAAACTTCCCATCCAAGAGTTCCACTTCAGTCGCATGCTGCAGGACATCGGCCTGACCAATGAACAGGTGAATTTCTTCTCTGACTTTGAGAACAATGCAGCACATTATGTAATCAAGAGCATAATTTTTCATCGGGGGTAGAATTCAAGAACCACTTTAATCATGCTGACTGTGGACTCACCCCACAGTGCAGAGTCAGCATGCTGCGCCACTGTACTCCTCTGGTAAATAGAATTGTAAACACAGCTGGGCCCGGTACAGGAGTGATATTTGTGTCTCTATTGCTTTAACCCCTCCTCCTTTTCGTGGTCCGTGCTAGTTCATAGACCTGTGTATTCTGCTGGGCTGCGACTACTGCGCCACCATCAAGGGGATCGGCCCCAAGAGAGCCATCGACCTGATTAAACAGCACGGCTCCATCGAAGAGATCCTAGAAAACATTGACCCTAACGTAAGTGCTTACCATCCAGACATTCAGGCAGATCAACAAAGGCGGGTCTGGTCCTGATTCTCTGCTTGCCTTCATGCAGAAGCACCCTGCTCCAGAGGACTGGCTGTTCAAAGAGGCCAGGGGCTTGTTTTTGAATCCAGAAGTGGTGGACTGTTCCACGCTGGAGCTGAAGTGGGGCGAGCCGGATGAGGAGGGACTGATCCAGTTCATGTGTAACGAGAAACAGTTCAGGTGAACCGTCAGCAGGCTCTCCGCAGCACTGTGTCATGATGGGTGATGATGGTGATGATGATGATGATGATGATGACACCAGCCGTAGTGGCGATTAAATGACCAGACCAGCTGGTCGCACCACATCTGAGCAGACTGGGCTGCACTGGTGGCCATGTAGGGGCAGAGTTTGGGCCTCCAGCATCACATTAGCACCCATCATACATATGATAAAAGGTTCAGAGCACATTCCAGAGTCTGGGCGTGTTGGACTCTTATAGTGAACCCTTTTGCTTACTAGTTATACATGACATTTTTCTGAAAGACCTACTTTATAGTCATTTGTTGTAGACGGTCAGCTGGAAATGACAGTTTGCGTAGGATAACCTTTACCTCCTTATTGATTGATTTGGGTATCTGTGTGCAGTGAGGACAGGATGCGTAACGGCTGTAAGAAGATTTTGAAGAGCCGTCAGGGCAGCACACAGGGGCGACTGGACTCTTTCTTCACTGTCACTGGATCTCTGTCCTCCAAACGAAAGGTACCCCATGTCTGACTTTTTTAGATTGTAAATAGTATGCAGGTGTTCAGTAGGCTGCTTTATTTTATTTTTTTTAATACCAGTGAACTTCAGGATTTTTTCCAGTCTTTCCTCTTTCTTAATTGTGCAGGTGTGTGTAATTGTGCAAGTTGCTGCTGTCACACATTCAGTTATCTCCATGCGTGTATATTGGGCTCATTTGTTGTGTTTCTTTTGCCTTTCTTAGGAACCTGAAATGAAAGGATCAGCGAAAAAGAAGCAGAAGACTGGAGCCACGCCAGGCAAATTTAGGAAGGGAAAATAGACTGAATACATCTTCTTTCGGGAATTAATTATTGTAATAAATAACACCTACTAAATAGAGCTGAGAGGAGAACTAGAGCTGAGACAGGAGGAAGCTGTGACACAATAAGAAGTTGTGTGTATTTGTTCACGACCAAACATGACTTTGTTTAAAGAAGTACAAGCTAGGAATGTTTTAAAGGCTTTTTACTGGATCAAAGTGTGTTTTCTGTTACTAAATAAAAGTAATGAAGTGTTTTTGTAGAGACATTTGTCACTGTTGATTTTCACACTTGGGGTCATCTTACTGTAGAAAGCGTGCGTGTGTGTGGCGAAGAATGTAGCAGTAATATGACAAAAAATGGCATTTGAAGCGAGTTACCACAAACAATGATATTCTATCTGTTACTATGGTAGTCCTCTATCATGTTGTCAAGACTGTTTAATATACCACAAAGAAAATATGTGGCATGCTTTTGTTTTACAAAGGTCAGACTGGGAGGCTGTTCGGTTTGCACACACTTCCTTGCATTATCCACATAAGTAGCATGACTGAGAATACAAGAAAGTAACTGTACTGTTGTGTTTGTAAATCAATTATTTATGTGAGTTATTAATCTGAATCTGCAAAGTTTCCAGTAACTAAAGTTACCAGATACATGTAGGGGAGTAAAAGTGAAGTGTGGTGGAGTAGAAGTAAAAGTAGCAGAAAACTGAAACACAAGTATTTTTTTTAACTTTTTATGCTAAATTACAGTATTTGAGTAAAAGGCACTTTCCACTAATTAGCATACACACTGCATCTGAGACTGGTCAGCTGTTTTGAAGGTATTTGATCATAAAACAAAGTATTGGATTGTAAGTGTGTTTATTGACTGTATTTTCCTCTGCAGCACAGTCGCTGCTTCTAATTGTGAGGGTTTTTTTTATTTTTTGCACTTGAACAAAAGCCTTGGCGTGCAAGTAACTGCATTCTTTGACCCAAAGTTTTTTCAGACTGTGTGTAAACATAAAGTAAAATATTTACATTATCTCATTTGGTTTAGTTTGTCACCTCACCCTTCTTCCAGTCTCTTTACATATGAACAGTAACTGAGATATTAGTTGTATTTCAGCAGCTTTCTATCTATAGTTCATGTGCTGTCCATGTGATTTACAATATAAACCAGGTGGAATTTAATAAGGAAGTACAATTTGGTTGAAATACTGCGAACCCACTCGATTTTACACTAAATATAATTTTTAAGTGCAGCTCTGCAGATGTCAGCACTTTTTTGCAGTGTGCGCCAGTTGAGAAATTCTCATTCAACTCCAGGCAACCTCTTCAGTCCGGTGTCCTGTTCTCATACTACATCCATGGTTACATATGACCAAGCTTGATTTCTTGAATGGGAATAATCCATTTTAGAGTATTTTAATGAGTGTCTGAGGTGTGCTCAGTGTTCAAGAATAGAAGTAGTGAAGGGTTTCTAAAGTGAAATTATATTCTAACCTAAAATTTCTTTCTTCCCGAAGAAGTGTAGGACAGGTGCTTTTCTTTCCAGTAGTATGATCTTTTATTATTTGCAGATTAATATTTTCCACAACAATTCATTATCTAAGTCACTTTACTTTACACTTTAGTCAGATTACATTGAATAGATGTGCAGTAAAACTAACTGGACTTTGTAGTTTAACTCAGGCAGTTGTCTTGGCATTAAAAACAGCACTTAAACAGGGAAGTGGAATACTTTCTTTGTAGCACATGAAATCACCCACCGAAGGATCTCGTTGCTGCGCTCTCTCTGACGAGGGCTTATCTGGTAAGACCATCTTCTTTTTTTTTTTAACTCATTTCATTTTTTAACCAAAACACTTGTGCTATTTTGTTATTTTTATTTTGTTATGAACCTCATGAAAGATTGCTTTGACAGCATTTCACTTCAACTAAAATGGCATGAATCCATTTTTTCTGTGGTATTATTTAGAGTTTACTTTAAACATTGTCGCAGTTGATGCTAACTGGTCCCTACTTAGAATCCTGCCTGTACGGTGCAAGTTTCTTGTAGGAATGTGTGCATTTCCTAAGTTCTTATATTCTTTTTAATAGCTCCAAAAGCATACGATGGGTTACATGGCAGCTCCGTCTCTGAATATTGCAAACATCCTGTTTCTTCATATCCTCTTTCTTTCAGGTGAGCTGCTTGTTTAGTCACTTTAATTTGGAAACTTTAACTCAAGTCACAGTTTGAGCTTCATTTACAGTCAAAGCAGAAACACCAATGCAGACAGAGTACATTTATAACTGCTTACGTCATAATGATTCATACTTGATTAGTAGCACAGGAACATGTAACATGCAGCTGCTGAAGTATCTTTCTTTTCATAGAGATGTGTTCTGCATTTTGTTCATCATGAGTCTGGTTTTACAGGAGCTTTGGCTGGATGTCCTGAGGACTCAGACCTCTCCATTACTGCACCAAAGAAGATGGAAGCGCTGAGTGGATCTTGTTTGCGAATCCCCTGTAACTTTAGAGCTGAACCACGCAAAGGTTTTGATAGCAGAAGAGAAATCTTTGGAATGTGGATTAAAAGTGCCCCATATTTTAGAAGCAATCCAAGCAATGTGATTTTCAACAGCGGCAGGACAGTTAACACCTATCCAATGAAAATTACTGGAAACCTGAATCAGAATAACTGCACCACTTTATTTTCTAATTTAATCATAGATTATACAAACACATACTTCTTCAGAATTGAGAGCCAAACGTTCATGGCAACAGCTGTTTGTGATTCTCTTCAAATACGAGTTACAGGTGAGACGATTTTGTTTTTATCGGTCAGATTTTAATGTTTCATCTTTTCCTGAAACAGTGAGAACCACGACCCTTGCCCTACATCTACTGTCAGATGATCAGCAGCATCAGTTTAATTAGTTTAGTAATTAGTTTAATCCAAAGTTACACAGACACGTACTCCTTTAGAATTGAGAACACTGAGTTATTGGCAACAGTCATTGTTTTCTGCCAGTCTAATGTTGTATTATACATATATTCAGAATCAGCGTTGTTCAGTTTACAGAAATGTAAACTGATGGGATGTTTACTCACTAAGAAATGCTTCCTTAGTACATTAGTATATTTTGTACACATTGCACAACATATTACATATTAGATTTTTTTGCATTCATGTTCAGAAAACAAGTTATAATTTCCCCATATGAGATTTTTCCATGGATGAAAAGTGTGTGTTTGATTTGAAACCACAGATTCTCCTCCGAGGCCCAGTATTGACATCTCAGGTGATCTGAAGGAGCATCAGTCTGTCACTGTAACCTGCTCAGCTTCCACTCCCTGTCCACACTCTCCTCAGAGTCTCAGAGTCTCCAACAAGACGCTCACAGTGAAATAGAGGAAAACCCCGATGGCACCTTAACAACTAAAATCCAGAGGAACATCACTCTGTCAGACCAGCATGATGGACTCAACATCACCTGTTCTGCCAGATATCCTGTGAATGAAGGAAGAGACGTCAAGACAGCAGAGGAGAGGAAGACTCTCAGTGTTTCATGTAAGACGTCCACAGTTTGTTACTGGATCCTGTCAGAACATCATGATTCATGGGATGTCACAAGATTTTAATGAGTAAAGTTAATCTCACATTTTCCTCAGATGCTCCTAAAGACACCTCAGCGTCCATCAGTCCTCCAGGTTTGGTGTCAGCAGGTAGCTGGGTGAACCTGACCTGCTCCAGCAGAGCCAAGCCTCCCGTCAGCCGCTTCACCTGGTTCAAGAAGAAGAGCAGCACAGATAGACCCATCAATGTGTCTGATGGAGCTATTTACAGCTTCAATGTGACAGATGGAGGAGTTTATTACTGTGTGGCCACAAATGATCTTGGTAATCAGACGTCATCAGAAATTAGTCTTCATATAAAAGGTAAATACTGAACTGGACTGAATCCAGTTTGATTGTTGAAAAGTGGAATTTCTGCAACGGCTACATGAGTTTTGTTACGTGTTTTCTAATAATGGTCACATATGTGTGTTTTGTTCCTATGAGCAGAACCACATAATGAATCTCTACAATGGGAAGCAGTTCTGGGAGGAATCATTGGGATCATCGCACTCATCTGCCTGGTGGTCTGTGTTTGGTGAGTGTCACAAATTCAAGCAGGTGACTTCACGTTTTTAGCAACATCCATATCCAAAATGAAGACACAGATGGTTACGTGGGCAAGTTCTCTATGTGCTAATCCAGATTACCCACTGATGATTTGTTTTACAGCACCCTTGTGTATTGGAAGTTGTTGAAGTCAACAGATTCAACTCAACAACAGAATCTGGTGGGAAAATACTAAACTTTTCTGTACAGTGGTGCATTTGAAATGTTTTGCATCTGTTGTTAAGATATATGGAAGCATTTGACTGAACACTACATGGACAGACTGAAAGATTCTTTCTGGGAATCTCTCAGAACTCATTTGTGACACAATGTGAGATGTTTTGTTGCAGTGTCCAGTAAAAGCTGCGTTACAACTCCAAGTCCAGATGCTCACAGCATTTCGTGTTTCTGCAGAGTCAAACGGGTGAAGAGCCAGCAAGAAAAACAGAAGTAGAAGAAGAAAACATCCATTATGGAGAGATCGACTTCTCCAAGCTTAGACCTGAACTGTCTTCGGCCTCAGTGCAGGACCCTGAGCAGCAGCAGGATACGCTGTACGCACAGGTCAAAGTGTCCAAGGCAGCAAACAGCTTAACGCAGACTGCTGACGGGTCAGAGGACCTCTACGCTCAAGTGAAGAGAAAATAGTCCTGTTTGTGTAAAGGTACAGTGCCTTGCAAAAGTATTCATATGGGATTTTATGTGATAGACCAACACAAAGTTGCACATAATGGTGAGGTGGAAGGAAAATGATACGTGGTGTTTTTTACAAATAAAAATCTGAAAAGTAATACTTTGTCGAACCACCTTTCGCTGCAATTACAGCTGCAAGTCTTTTGGGGTAAGTCTCCACCAGCTTTGCACTTCTAGAGACTGCAATTTTTGCCCATTCTTCTTTGCAAAATAGCTCCAGCTCAGTCAGATTGGATGGAGAGCGTCTGTGAACAGCAATTTTCAAGTCTTGCCACAGATTCTCAATAGGATTTAGGTCTGGACTTTGACCGGGCCATTCTAACACATGAATATGATTTGATCTACACCATTCCAGTGTAGCTCTGGCTGTATGTTTAGGGTCGTTGTCCTGCTGGAAGGTGAACCTCCGCCCCAGTCAAGTCTTTTGCAGCCTCCAACAGGTTTTCTTCATGACTGTGTTTGTTCACTAATGTTCTCTAACAAACCTCTGAGGCCGTCACAGAACAGCTGTATTTATACTGAGATTGAAGTACACACAGGTGGACTCTATTTATTAATTAGGTGACTTCTGAAGGCAGTTGGTTGCACGGGATTTTATTTAGGGGTATCTGAGTAAAGGGGGCTGAATACATATGCACGCCACACTTTTCAGATTTTTATTTGTAAAAAATCTTTAACAACGCATACAAGGCACTGTACAGGTTGCATTTACAATCAGTATTCTTAATATATAAGCATTTTTATTTCCAGTCAGTGGGTGTGGATGGAAAAGCTGACAGGTGCTGACTGAAGGATAAGCAGAGGGGTGTGTGCCGGAGGGTGGGGTTTGTATTGCATTGAGCACTATATTGCAAGAAAACGCTCGGTATTCATCTTCTGATAATCACAATTTCAACAAAATTCAGTAAATGTTTCCACAATACGTTCCTTGTATGTAAAAATAGGGAGAGTGGTGTCTTTTTTTCTTTTTCTTTTTAAGAATATAATAACAAAAACTTCCTCTACTATTGACACCCTGAAGAAAATCACACTGTGGTACAAGCAAGCTATCCTCAGTCTAAATCAGTCCAGCTGAACAAGTCTCATGTCATTATTACTCATTATTGTGACTCAATGTGTCATTTTTTAATCTTAAATATGTTTATAAAGCAAGTCAAACCAATCATTTGCTTTTAGCTGAGGTTGTACCTCCATCCTCTCTAGTTTTTACTCTTGTTTTAATTCTTCTCTCACATCCATGGAGTTATTTTATGTAGGATATGACATCGGTCGCTGCAGTGTTGACTGGACTAACTGCTCACTTAAAGTTTTACCCCCATGAGGAAAGTTTATGGTTCAGCCCACAAGGTTACATGATGTGCAGCTCAGACTCTCTGAGTGGAGAGCCCAGCCTACATTTCAGCCTACAGACACCCAATGGGGCAGATGATGTAATGCAAAGGGAAATTGAGAATTGAGTAACATTTAGATTCTAATGAGAAGTCGAGCAGAAGCAGCACACCCTGGTACAAAATGTCAAAAGCCAAAGGTGTTTGTCGTCTAAACATTACACAGTAATTTCTTAGCCTGTTTAATCCTGTACATGTGTGAAGGGCTCCTCAAAGATCTCCACACTTTAACAAATTTTTGTCCAGAGCCCCATGGTGTATATCTGATTTTTCAAGTTTCAGGTTCAATAGCACATCCCTTATCCCTTATTTTAACTGCAGCTGTTCAGAAATCATTCCAAACAAAATAAGACAAAAGTATTGTGTAGTCCGACCGGGTCAGTGGGTCAGTCAAAGTCTTTAACCCCTGTTGCAAAAGTAAAAGAAAAAAGTTAGAACATGGTGTTACAAAGATAAATATCGTCGTGTCGGTCAGGGACCTTTTGATGTGAGAGGCCTGGCTGGTTTCTCACGTACACAGTGTTGTTTTCATGCAGAAGATGCAGCTCTAAGTGTGATAAAATCTATGTGAATGTGAATGTTGAAATTATGCCTTTTGTCTGTGTGTGGCTGATGAACCACATCAGTACACTGCAACGTGTTTCAACATTGATACTCTTCCTCTATGTTGCAATCAAGAGTTGCTGAGCCTGAGTTCCTGTATTTATGTTCTTCTTTGTATTATTTCTCATCATTTGAGTAATATTTCTTCCCAGTCTACTGTGAATTCCTGTATTGAAGGCTTAACCACCCCCACCCCCCCAAAAAAGTAAAAAAAAATACTTTCTGCTTGGAGTGCAGATACTTCTTTTATTTCTTTTTTTCCTGCATGTTCCTTTATTTTATCTGGTCTGAATTTATGGCACCTTTTCAAGTTTTCTTTTAATGAAAGAATAAAACAAGGTAAGTCTTTTGCCTGCTGGTGTTACATTGTATGTAAATATGTATTTTTTAGGTTGTAATTAGATATCTGAGCTGATGAGGAAGCAGAAAGTATAAATGGGGAAAACATTTTTATCACTTCTTTTCTCTTTGGTGTTTGGTGGTGTATACTCACGTGTCGATGACTGTTAAGTGAATTTGACATCCAGCACACTGTTGGCTCTGTAGGAATATATTTTGCTCCAACTCACTGTCATTTATTTGATTTATTTAATTATATGAATTGTATTCATATCTATTGGTGTAATTTGACATATTAATGAAATAAAGACACAAATAAAAGCATTAAACATCGCTTTCAACACATCAGTGCAGTAATACAGAGCAACAGTGATAAAGGTGATCCACAGTGACTGCCCACAAGTCAGCAACAACACATGACGTTCACAGCTTCATTTGTTTAAATATCATTATTTATTGTTGTGATTTACATTTGTGACATACATGAAGATAAGATAAAATCTATATAGCGTATATACTTGCAGTGATTCATTAAAAATACTCAGAGAATATCAGCAGTACAGGTGAGAACTTGCTATATTTCTCTATCGTAAAAACCACCTGGACTTCCTCCGTGCTCTTTAATCATGCAGGAGGAAGTCAATACGGTTTGAAATTACACCAGTTAAACAGGGAAGTTGTTTCTTGAACTGGATCTTTGCCCTTCAGTTCAATTTCATCGATTGAACCATTTTCAGTCTAAAACCATCAACCAAAGGATCTAACCGTCGCTCTCTTTCTTACGTGGGCGTCTTTGGTGAGACAAAATGATTTACTGATTTTACTTAACATGTTGAACGCTGTGTAAAACTTACTGCATTGTTGTGTTTGTAAATCCAGGTGATGAGTCTAATGGCTGTCCAGTGTGTGAATATGGTGACAGCCATCAAGCTACTGAGTGTCTTCTTTATTTCAGGTGAGCTGTTTGTTCGCTCACTTTTATTTGAAGACACTGATTTACTGATTTACACTGATGAGTTTGGTCACCACTGACTCATGTCTGGCAGAGATAGAGGAAGTTCTGAAATATTTTACTGACTTAAAAGTAGCAGTTACACAGTATAGAAATACTGTGTTACAAATAGTGGAAGCATTGTTACAAAGCATTGTTTGAGCATCAAAATCTACATAAGGTGCCAAAAGTAAAAGTTGTCATAATATAGAATTTCAGAATAATGAATGTAATATTACTGAATTATAATTATTGGTGTATTGATGTTACAGCTGGTAATTTCAAACACACACACTATACTGCGGGGCAGCTTGAGAATTTCCCCTTGTAGTCAATAAAGTTTTATCTTAAACCTATAATATGGATAATTTTATTCTGCATTATTAATCTGAATCTGCAAAGTTTGCAGTTACTTAAGTTATCAGGAAAATATAGTGGAGTAAATATACAATATTTGCCTCTGAAGTGTGGTAGAGTAGAAGGAAAACCAGCAGAAAATACTCAAGAACAAGTACTTCATTACAGTATTTGAGTAAATGTGTCTTTGCACCACCGATTAATAGGAAAAGTGTTATCTGTTTGTTGTAAACAATTAAAATGAATCATCAAACATATTATATATATTACATTATATTGTGTTAATCTCAAGTGTTGACTGTGAGTCTGGTTTTACAGGAGCTTTGGCTAATTGTGATCCACCGAGGTTCAAGTTCGTTTATACACCAATGCAGATGGAAGCACTGAGTGGATCTTGTTTGCAAATCCCCTGCAACATGACTCTTCCATCACAATATCAATTTGATATCACAACCGGAATCCTTGGAATGTGGATGAAAAATGACGTCGATATAAAAAATGTGATTTTCAAAAGTGATGGGACAGTTAAGATCTATCCAATGAATATTACTGGAAACCTCAGTCAGAAAAACTGCACCACTTTATTTTCCAAATTAATCATAAATTACACAAACACATACTTCTTCAGAATTGTAAACAGCAAATTCAAAGCCTCAGGTGTTTGTGATCCTCTGCAGATAACAGTTACAGGTAAGACAATTTAAAATATTATTTAGAATAAAAACTGAACTCGGTTGCAACTTAGCTCTAAAGGACAAACTTTGTGATTCTAACCTTTACTGTGAAACTTCTTTACTGTCTATATATACTGTATAATTCCTTCATGTCAGTGTGAGTGTGTTTTGTATGCACTGAACATTACATGTATATACTCAAGTAAAGTGCCTTCATTTAAATATTTGTGGTTTTCAGTGAAATGCCTTAACAATTGTTAGGTTTGCCAGCCTCAGCTCGACTGTGTTTTGTGCTAATTAGCAGATGTTAGCATACTAACGTGTGAAATTAAAATGGAGAATATGGTAAGCATGATACGCTCTAAATATCAGCATGTTACATTGTCAGTGTGGCACATTAGCAGCCTCACAGAGCTGCTTGCATGGCTGTCTTGTTACTGTGCTTTCCAGTGTAAAGTGTGTGTTTGATTTGAAACCACAGATTCTCCTCCGAGGCCCAGCATTGGCATCTTGAGCATCTCAGGTGATCTGAAGGAGCATCAGTCTGTCACTGTAACCTGCTCAGCTTCCACTCCCTGTCCACACTCTCCTCCTAATCTCACCTGGAGTCTCCAACAAGACGCTCACAGTGAAATAGAGGAAAACCCCGATGGCACCTTAACAACTAAAATCCAGAGGAACATCACTCTGTCAGACCAGCATGATGGACTCAACATCACCTGTTCTGCCAGATATCCTGTGAATGAAGGAAGAGACGTCAAGACAGCAGAGGAGAGGAAGACTCTCAGTGTTTCATGTAAGACGTCCACAGTTTGTTACTGGATCCTGTCAGAACATCATGATTCATGGGATGTCACAAGATTTTAATGAGTAAAGTTGATCTCACATTTTCCTCAGATGCTCCTAAAAACACCTCAGCGTCCATCAGTCCTCCAGGTTTGGTGTCAGCAGGTAGCTGGGTGAACCTGACCTGCTCCAGCAGAGCCAAGCCTCCCGTCAGCCGCTTCACCTGGTTCAAGAAGAAGAGCAGCACAGATGGACCCATCGATGTGTCTGATGGAGCTATTTACAGCTTCAATGCGACAGATGGAGGAGTTTATTACTGTGTGGCCACAAATGATCTTGGTAATCAGACGTCATCAGAAATTAGTCTTCATATAAAAGGTAAATACTGAACTGGACTGAATCCAGTTTGATTGTTGAAAAGTGGAATTTCTGCAACGGCTACATGAGTTTTGTTACGTGTTTTCTAATAATGGTCACATATGTGTGTTTTGTTCCTATGAGCAGAACCACATAATGAATCTCTACAATGGGAAGCAGTTCTGGGAGGAATCATTGGGATCATCGCACTCATCTGCCTGGTGGTCTGTGTTTGGTGAGTGTCACAAATTCAAGCAGGTGACTTCACTCAGTAAGAGCCACTAACAGACTCTCAGTCTCAACGCTTCAATGACGCACTGCATGTTCAGCCTGAAACTGAGTATATGAATCTAAGAGCCTCTCATGTCTTTCAGGTTTTTTAAGTCAAAAAGTCCAACTTCTCAACAGACTCAGGTGGGAAAGTACAAAACTTTAGCAGTAAAGTAGTCAAATGTGTGTTTCGAATGTTTTCCATTTGTTCACACTGGCTGTGTCATCCACCTGAGTGGATAGTATATAATTCAGACAATTCTGTTCTGTTCTGCTCTGTAATACCTTTATCGGAGCTGGACGGTCCAGCTCACAACACCTGTTTGAATTATTTTATTACAGAGTCCACCAGGCAAAGAGCTGTTTGTTAAAGAGCCAGCAGGGAAAACAGAAGTAGAAGAAGACAACATCCATTATGGAGAGATCGACTTCTCCAAGCTTAGACCTGAACCGTCCTCGGCCTCAGTGCAGGACCCTGAGCAGCAGCAGGATACGCTGTACGCACAGGTCAAAGTGTCCAAGGCAGCAAACAGCTTAACGCAGACTGCTGACGGATCAGAGGACCTCTACGCTCAAGTGAAGATACATTGAGGGTTGTTTGGTTTGTGTGAAGACAACAGATAACATCTTGAGTTCAATATTATTTACACGTCAGGCACGTGCCAATAAATGTTTAAATTAGACCAAGAACATTTCTGCACACACATTTCTGCGTAGGGCATTTAGTATAAGAGTATTTTTGAATTTAAAATGCCTCTTAAGTTTTGTTCAATTTCTTCACACATTCCTTCTAAAAATCCAAATAATCGCATTTCATCATAAACTATTTTCAATAAATTATGTTGCTTTTGTTTGTATGTAATAAACATGGAATTTAGTCTCTTCTAGTAAAATATCCTCAACTTAAGCCAACCAAGCCAAATAAGTGTCATCTCATCGTTACTTATTATTATGACTCTAAATCTGTTATTTAAAAAAGAAAAACTTTTCTAATGCAAGCTTAACTCCTTCTCTTGTTTTCCCTCCCTATGCATTCACCTCTCTCCTTCTCCTTTCATTTTATATTATTTATTTTATGTTGGATATGATCTTGGTTGTTGCAGTGAATGGTGATAAGTTAACTGGTTACATAAACTGTACATAAACATATAAAATAAACATGACATAAAATCACTAGGCTGCACTGTTGTATTATTGGGTCTGAGCTACAGACACATTTCAGCTCATGCTCTGAAATCCCGCTGAAATTCTCCAAACAATATTTGTCCTGTAAAAGGCTGTCAAAAAACACTACATTGTGTTTTAAACGTTAAAACATTGTGAATGTCACTTTAGGCCCATTTCCTACCACAAGTAGATAACGTCGCATGTAGGTTGTAGCAACCTGTTGTTCTGGTGCTGTCTGGTTTCTAACGCACATATGTGGCAAAATGTGACCGATGTGACAAAATATGAATGTGTGAGTCCTGAAATGACAATGTTTGCAATGTATTTCAAGCTTGGCACGCTTCTTCGGACAGTTGCAGATGTGTTGCAATCGAGCAGCTCTACAAACAGTATGTGTCCATCCACTCATTATGTTGGCACACAGAGTGTCATCAGTGCAACGTGAGGGTTTAAGTCACTCTTAAGAGGAAAATAAGGCCAGTTGAGAGTTGAGAGACCAGCTTCTCTAGCAGCTTTACTTTTCTCATAACAGTTGTCATAACCACACTTTCCTTGTTACTCACCCACATGTGATCAAACCAATTGATTGAGTGATTAACCAATCAGAGGCCAGAACAACTTAGACTCAGGTAAACGTGAGGAAAACTACAGAGGTGCATTCAGGATAATAATTAAACACTTCTAAACATGCTTGAGTAAATATCTAAACATGTGAATGTGTAAATCGTAACATTAATTAACATTAATATGTGAATAATTAGCTTTGTAAACACTGAAAATATATTTCTAATACATTAACTCATATATATGAATAGAATGAACCTCTAAATCTTACAGCAGTAATAAAGGTGGCTGTGATCCACAGCGACTGCCCACTAGTCAGCAACAACACATCAATTGATAGTTTTATTTTAACATCATTATTGTTAGTTATTGTTACTTATGTAACATATCTAAAGCTATATCGATCTGTACAGCATACAAATTAGCAGTGATTTACTAGAAATAGTCAAAGAATATCAGCAGTACAGGTGAGAACTTGTTATATTTCTCTACTAAAAAAACAACTGGACTTCCTTCGTGCTCTTTAATCATGCAGGAGGAAGTTGACCCGGTTTAAAATTACAACAGTTAAACAGGGAAGTTGATTGTCAAACTAGGCTATTGCCCTCTGCTAGGTTTTATGAATTGAACCATTTAATCTAACGACTAACTGCCGCCTTCTTTCTTACGTGGCCGTCTTTGATGAGACAAAATGATTCACTAATTTTAGATTATGTTCATAATCCCTGACTTTGTCCAAGTGTACCTAGAAGTATTAAGAGAGACAGTTCTGCAACATGACATTGATGTAAAAGGGGCTAGGCCAATAAAGCAGCGCCCCTATCGGGTGAATCCTGTGAAGCGGGAGCTAATGAAAAAGGAGGTAGAATAGGTTGGCTGAGCCTAGCAGTAGTCCCTGGAGCTCGCCCTGTCTGTTAGAGGCTAAAAGTGATGGATCGCCACGCTTCATAACAGACTTTCGTAAGGTAAATGCAGTGACTGTGCCTGATTCCTATCCTCTACCGAGGATGGAAGACTGTATAGACAACCTGGGATCTGCCAAATATGTAAGCAAGCCAGACCTGCTTAAGGGCTATTGCCAAGTGCCTTTAACTTGTAACCCCGGATCATTTTCTGCAATACACGGTTATGGCATTTGGCATGTGCAACGCCCCAGCCACCCTCCAGAGGTTGGTTAATATAGTCCTGGCTGGGTTAACCAATTGCAATGCATACTTGGATGACCTAATAGTGCATACCGTCTCCTGGGAGGAACACGTGTGGATTTTGGAACAGGTATTCAGCCGCCTTGAGCAGGCATCCCTCACCTTGAATTTGGCTAAATGTGAGTTCAGCAAAGCAACTGTCACTTATCTGGGACGCCAGGTAGGTCAAGGACAGGTGAGACCGGTGGTGGCAAAAGTGACAGCAATAGCGCAATATCCTGCCCCCACTAACAAAAGAGCTCTGCGGAGATTCTTAGGGATGACTGGGTATTATAGAAATTTCTGCAGGAATTTCTCAAGTATTGTGTATCCTAATCCTAACTAATCTACTCGAGCAGGATGTTGATTTCGTCTGGTCTTCTGAGTCAGCATGCCTTTGAAAGCGTGAAATCGTTGTTGTGCCATGCTCCTGTGCTCGCTGCTCCTGATCCTACTAAGACCTTTAAACTAGAAGTTGATGCCAGTGCAGTAGGGGCTGGTGCAGTCCTGCTGCAGGAGGACGCAGAGGGAGTTGATCATCCTGTGTGCTAGTTTTCTCGTAAATTTAATAAGCATCAGGTTAAGCACTCCACCATCGAACAAGAAACTCTGGCGTTGTTGTTGGCACTTCAGCACTTTGAGGTGTATGTCGGGTCCAGTCCGTCGCCAGTCATTGTGTACACCGACCAGAACCTTCTCGTCTTCCTATCCCGTATGTACAATCAGAACCGACAGCTTGTGCGATGGGCCCTGGTTGTACAAGATTATAACCTGAAGATTCTCCATAAGAAAGGCTCTGAGAATGTACTGGCCAATGCACTGTCCAGGGTGAGTATATAAGTGAACGATATTGTGATGGGTGATTGTGATTGTGAAGTGATCTGGAATCTCATCACATGGTGAAGAGAAAAAAATTTTAATACAAAAACCAGATGTTTGTGTGTGTGTGTGTGTGTGTGTGTGTGTGTGTGTGTGTGTGTGTGTAGCATTCGTGGTGTTGGTTACTCCTTTGTGTAAACAGCTTGCCCCAGAGTAGCATTCGTTCTCTGTTACCTGTTAAAACCTGTGAACCTTGTAACTGGGCTGGGCTTAGGATAGCTACCCCTTTTGTGTACTCTTTGATCGGTAGCTTCATGATACGCTGTGCATCATTAGGGGTGCTACTCCCCTGTATTTTGGTTTTGTACTGTAGAGCAGGAAGTCCTTTGATTCCTTTTTGTTTTAGTTGTGACTTTGATCAGACTAGATTAGTAAACTCAGGTTGAGTTCTCTTTTGGTTCTGGTTTGGTTTTTTTTCTTTTGAGTAGCATCTAACTGCCTTTCAGTTCCTCCTGATTTCCTTTGTGTATTTGGCACAATTTATCCTCCTTTTTGTGATAAAAATAACTGTGGACCGACCTACAGGTCATCAGGCACAAGGACAGTGAGCAGGTGCCACAAAGAGGGCACAGAACATTATCAGAGACAGCACACACCCACAACACACACTCTTCACACTCCTTCCATCTGGCAGACGCTACAGGAGCGCCACCGCAAAAACAGCTTCTATCCACAGGCCATCAGGCTCTTAAAGAAATACATATAACCTGTTATAAGCTGTGAACCACACTGTACATTACCTCTGCAACCCATAAATAATACTTTTTTTAATTTTATTCTTTTGTCTATATTATTATTATTATTATTTTATATCTTTTTAATCTGTTTTATCTCCCTTCTATTTTACTTCTTTTTATATCTGTTTTAATGCTCTTGTTTGTTTTGAAATAAGGTATGTTTAAATTTGCTTTTATGTTCTCGTTTTGCTAATATGTAAAGCACTTTGAGTTGCCTTGTTGCGGACATGTGCTATACAAATAAACTTGCCTTGCCTTGCCTTTGTGGAGGGAAACGAGCAAAGTAAGAATTTCATTGTCACCACCGTGTTCTTACTGTGCACATGACAAATAAACATCTTGAATCTTAAGGATTTCAAATAAGTCACAAGAAAAATACATTTCATAAATTTAATTAAATTTTTTTATTGTTAACACATTACATCAATCATTTCAACTACTAATTAAACATTTATGAGCCAATTAACCTAACCTGCGTGTCTTTGGGGTGTGGGAGGAAACCGGAGCACCCGGAGTAAACCCAACGCACACATGGAGAGAACATGCAAACTCAACACAGAGAGAGAACGGGCACGAGAGCCAAACACCCGTCCTTCCTCTGTGTGGCTACAGCGCTAACCGCTGCGCCACCATGCTGCCCTCAGAGTGAAGGTGAATCAGACTGAAAACATGTGGGAAGATGATCCCCCCCCCCACAGCTGTGTAGGCAGTCACATATCTCCTCCTCTCCAAATGGAGCCTACACCCAGCAGGGCGGAAGTAAGGTGTACCAAGGTTCAATTCAAATCAAATCAAAGACTTTGTCACCATATATTCCCAGATGTTTGGAGTCTGATTCACCTTCACAGATACTTATTTGTCTCTCTATACTTACCATCCTCTGCTCTGAATGCAGCGCCTCCTCCTCGACGTTCATCGTCAGTCTGCCAGCTTCCCGTGGACCCTGAAGCTGTACAGGCAGGTGAAGTCCGGGTGGCCCCAGTTGCTCTCCACCTGCAGCTTTACGAACCTGAAGACACCTCTCTGATGATCCTGAGAGACGAGAGAAATGAGAGTTAGCGGGGGCATCGTAAAAGAGAGACAGCTAAAAATGAGCGGATGGGAAATAAGTTATATAGGGAATGCAATAATGTCAGAGATTGAAGGGAAGAGAAAGTGTAAAAATGCATGTGTTTAGTTGCATGGTGTTACACTCACAGGTACTTTGAAAGTCTGGACTCCGTCCCCGTCCTGATCATACACAAAGGTTCCGAGGTGGGTTCCCTCATCCTCTAAAGTCTTCAGTCCCTGCCAGAGACAAAGAGACAAATCCAGTTGAACATCCTCCCGTTCTCTATGCAGCTAACCTGAGTGATGAGCAGGGTCTCTGTCATGTGACACGTTAAAATGTTTGACTCACGTAAACAGAAAATTCTTTTGGGGCGCTGGAAGTAGAAGTGGGAGAGACGTTTTGCGAGATGTGACCCAGCGTCACGTGGCTGATGGCGACACGGTAGGGCATCGCAATGGATAAATGCCCACGACCACCTGCAAAGGCCCAACAGCGTCCTGGTATCAGAGATGAGTCTCCCTGAGGAAAGAAAGAGAGTTCAGGTGGTGGAGCATGAAAAAAAGAGCAGGCAGTAAAACAATTCCAACTGTAATATCACACAATCATGTGTTTAGTGTGTGTGTTTCCTACCGTAATAGCAATCCTGTGGTCTACAGATGATCGCCTTATGGGAATCCCAAAAAATGTACACCCTGCGCCTGGTGTCTGGTATGATTCGGAGGACTGCTCATATACAACCCTGGCTCCTGCACACAAAGTCAGGAAGCAGATTTTGAAAATAAAAAGCACGTGTGAATTACGAACTGACAGATGACAATGATGAGGGCGGTTTAGATGTCTCACCTAGCGACTCCAGAGCGAAGTTAGGTTTGAGGTTGGCTGATGGAAGCAAATAGCTGATGCTCTCCTTCAGCCTCAGCAGTTCCACCTGCAGCTCTTTCATTTGCCGAACGTTCTCCTCACACCAGGCGCTCGAGTCCTAGAAGCGACAAGAGAGAAAGTTAATACTGCATGTTGGCATCTTTGGCATATTAACATGCTGACATCAGTTTGTGTTTAAAAGGGAAAGTCGAGGTGCTTTCATGGGTCGTACCACATTTGTGATGGTTGGTGAGACCTGTGTCTCAGAGGAACCTGGGCGCAGAGAGGTGCCCCTCAGAGTGGGGATCACAAATATAGCTCCTGCCGTGTGGAGAGAAACAAAGCATTGGATGAGCAGGTCAGGGATGATTTATTCAAAGACACAGACACTCTACAAAACTCACAGGAGAGCTCGCTTACCAAAACACAGGATGAGTGAGCAGAAGAGGAGCTTAAACATCTTCGATCTGGAGACGGTGGGGCCCCCCCTGCTGTCCATGATGTCGATGGTGTCATCATTGGCGTCGGTGTCGGTGTCAATGTTGGTGTTGGTGGTGATGTTGGTGTTGGTGTTGGTGTTAGTGTTAGTGTTAGTGTTGGTGTTAGTGTTAGTGTTAGTGTTAGTGTTAGTGTTAGTGTTGGTGTTAGTGTTAGTGTTAGTGTTAGTGTTAGTGTCGGTGTCTGCGGCAGCGGAGGCCTCTCCCCAGACGCGCCTCGCTCTAAACCTGTGCCGTCTGAAGACCCTGAATGTCATGAAGGAGAGAAGGGTGAGAGCTTTGAAGACGTGAAGACGAACACATGACTGTATTTAACACATACATGTGGACACACACACAGTCCAGCTTACCTGTACAGGATCTCCTTGTAGGAAATGGTTGGTTCTCCATTACTGTCATAGTAGTGGTTGGACACCAAACGCATGCTTCTTCGTGACATCACTGCAATAACCAAAAGAGAGAGCAGAGGAGGGAGTCAGTCACTTTCTAACACCGGGCACATTTAACTGTTACTTTTCTAATTATTAGTCTTTTACTATTAGAAACAACTCGTATGCATGTTAAGCTCTTGAGCTTCAGAAAACACTCCAAAAGAGAAACCCCTGCACAATCTACTCAGGTCTGATTCAATAACATACCATCAGATCTGAAAATGACATTTATCCTCTTGTATTACCTCTCTCATGGTTGCTTTTTAATTCTCTGTAGAGGAGTTAAGTATAAAGCTACAGGCTTATAGTACCTGTACCTGTACATGAAGGTAACCAAAACTACAATCAAGCCAATAATGTTTCTTTAGTACAGTTTCCAGCCACAGCTTTAACAAAACTCAGATGCCCCATGAAGTTAAAGAAACTAAGTCTAGAGTATTTACAAGGCATATAACATCCACGACTCCGCTGAGTCTTACAACATATGTCCGAGAACTGTGGTCCAGATGGGAGCGTTTTACCACAAGTGGTAAGTGCAATAACCAAAAGAGAGAGCAGAGGAGGGAGTCAGTCACTTTCTAACACCGGGCACATTTAACTGTTACTTTTCTAATTATTAGTCTTTTACTATTAGAAACAACTCGGTATGCATGTTAAGCTCTTGAGCTTCAGAAAACACTCCAAAAGAGAAACCCCTGCACATTCTACTCAGGTCTGATTCAATAACATACCATCAGATCTGAAAATGATGTTTATCCTCTTGTATTACCTCTCTCATGGTTGTTAAGTTAAGTTAAGTTAAGTATAAAGCTACAGGCTTATAGTACCTGTATCTGTACATGAAGGTAACCAAAACTACAATCAAGCCAATAATGTTTCTTTAGGATTGGGTTTTAGGGATTTTAATGGCCATGACTCAGATTGATGCACTTGCAAAGTGCCTCCAATATTTTATCCAGCTCCATTAACATACAGCCTTAATATAAACCACCCTTTGTTTCTCTGCTTACTGGGTGAGTTTTCTGCAGATCTTTACCTTCACAGCAGGATGACATTGATCAAAAAGTCGGTGGTTTTGACAGATTTGAGCCTTGGTCCTTCCCTGCTTCTGCCTTGAGCTCTCTTGAGTTTAATGAACCAAAGTAAAGCAACTAACGCTTCACTTGAGTTCCACATATTGTGTATAATTCCATAGAATGTTTCCTAGCGCGTCAGAATGAACTCTAGAACACCACGTGCACACACACGCGACCTCGCGTCTGAGCGTTCTATCAGCTGATCAGTGATCAGTGTTATTAGAAAGATGAATTCATATTAAATCCTCCTCGTTAAACAAATATCTCCACGTTTTATAATCACAGGCTCTAAAAAAAAACTACGAGTACACCCACTTCTCCAGGCCCCACTACACCACTGCCTCAGAGTGATAGCACAATGATGGAGAAAAATAATGTCGCTTGTATTAAAGTATGTGAGAAGAGGTGACAAAGTCCTTCTATATGTTGATATATGTGATGTTGTGAATAAACCCTCATTCATACTTCATCAAACAAGGTGCCATCTCTCATGTCACTGCGTCCGAGTGGTGTAATGCCTCCATCTTGTGGTTTGAACAGGTTCAGCCCTCGTCCATCACCACACCGTCTGTCTACCACGTGTTAAGGGGGGCTTATTCTGCAAAATCCACTTTTTAACGTCTTTTCAACATAAATATATAAACATATTTCAATATAAGTGTCCCCGGTGAGCCCAGAAACCCAGAGACTCCCAGACTAAGAGATGCTAAAATACAAGATTGTAGTTGAAAAATCTCTGAATTCAGAGAACTGAGCAATGGTGTGTTGTATTAGTCATGAATTCAAAGAATGTGCTACTTCTTCTTTCCATGTTTAAATAATCTCACTTTAAAGTTTTATTTCAATATTTATCAATGAAAGGCTGCAGGTTCACTATGTGGCAATTCAGTTTTGGTTAGTTCATTTCAATGCCTTATCCATCCATCCAAGTCTTCTATGACCTTCATTCTGACCTTTTCACGGTGGAGGGGTGTAGCGTGGGCCAAGGAAGAGCCCATGAAATCTGGAGCAGTCACATGAACAAGCAATAAATCTGACCAAATTGTACACATTTTTATAGACTTCTGTTACCTTTTTAAATCGTGTACTTAAGAGTCGGGTTTACAGTGTCTGTAGGATCAATATCACACACAATGTGTTCACAGGACTTAAAAATGAAACATAAGTCATATGTAATATGTTAATACGTTTTGTTCATGTTTTTTACTCTCTGTGAAGCTACACTTGGGTTCAGTCCTATTTTTAACAGTTACTGTGACAGATTAACTTGAACTTGAGCTTGAAGTGCAGTGCAGCGGGGCTAGTGTGGTGTTGAGGGCGTTGAGGGGACCGTACTGTTGTCATCCTTCACAGTGACAACGAGGCGCTACCCTCCCGTCTCTTTTGCTGGCCGTCTCCTTCCTTTCGTCCTTGAGGACAAAGATAATGTTCACACCGAGTGCCGTTGTTTGATTTAGTTGGACAGCTTGAGCAGCAGGGATCTGTGGGTGAAATAGGAAAACACGTGTCCTGCCCATAAACTAAATGTCTGATCACTGCGGTGCTTTTCACCTAAAACAGACACTGTCAAATGAAGTTATGCAATTATAGTTCATGTGACTAGTGTGCTTTTGGTCATTGATAGCAGTAGTTGTTGAATTTGGACTAGAATGAACAATTTCACTAAGGAGGAAAGCATCTACTCACGATTTGATCTCTCTCTCCCTCTCTCTTTCTCTCCTTCTTGCTTCTTGTTGAAACACCAGGACCAGGCTTGCCTTGCCTTGCCAAGAGGCTCAGTATTCTGTATCTCATGTTTTAATACTGGTGTTTCATTGCTCTGTGTAGCTGAGAGTGTAGCAACACCACATGATAAAAGTGCTCCATCACAAGTAAAAGCCCTGCATTGAAAATGCTACTTGTGTAAAATCAGGAAAATATACTTAAATTATTCTTTAGCAAGTACTCAATGCAGACACATGTCCCCTGTGACTGTTATACTATTATATATCATTAGATTACTGTTAAACACGCATTTAAGTAAAACAGGGTTTTATTGTTGTAATTGGTTGAGATGGAGCTCATTTTGAACTAAAAGTTCAGGAGAAGACTGAACTGTTGTGGAGTAAATATATAAAGTAGCATGAAAAGACAAGACTGAAGTGCTTTGCAGCATTCCACCTGTGGACCCTGTAACGTTAAGACATGCTTTGGTTTTTATACAGTTGCAGCAGCTCACATAATTCATAATGAAACTTAAAAAAATGCCCAGTTGTTTTTATTTAACTAGTTTTATTTTACATGAAATCAGGTTATAGAGTTAACTGCATCACACTCAGCATTGAACAGATCATCAGTGTTGTCAGACATAATACTACTTGAGTCAAGTTAATCATAGTGATCAATTATTAATCATCAGTGTATAAGTGCAACATACGTGGAACAAAAAAACTACCAAAGGCTGACGGAGGAAGAAGCCGCCAGCAAAGTGTCCTTAATGATTTCTTTAATGACTCCACGATATCGGAGTCCAAATTAAACGACACCCGCCTCCTCTTCCTATCACGCACCTGTGCACGCTTGACAGAAAGAAAATTACCCGAGCACGCTGACAAACACTGGGATTTTTTGAAGCACTGAAACTGACATGCTTTGGTAATTCTCCATCATGGTTTCAGTCGTGCCATATGCAACGTGGCAAAATGAAGAAGCTCTGCAGGAAAACATATCCTTGCTGCATGGCGGAAGAGTCGGGGGTTCATTTAGATCTCTGGAGCCCTCTTCAGCTCCCATTCAAACCTCATGGGGGCTTCATCATCGGGCCCTTATTCCAGCATCAATGCACATTCAGGCAAAATAACTGATGACCGCTTTCAAAACCTCCACATTTAAGTCCTGACGAGAAAAAATATGTGCCTGGTTATACAACTCCTACTGTAGTTTGTTCGTACCCGTCTATTCTGGTACAGCTGAGACTGGTCATCTAGAGAGGTATTGAGTAACTATAAGTTTCTGAGGAAATACAGAAAAAACAAGCCCTTCAGTGCTTCCAAACATGCAGAAAGGAATGTTGTGACAGTTAACAGCTTCACTGTTATCTGATCAGAGACATCAGAAAATGGAACATTTATCCCATGCCGTGTCATCTTAGCCCAATTTAACAATATTGAACTTTATACTTAAAAATGCTCTGGATAATTTACCAATTATGCTTAATAACGACATAAATAAGACATAAATATTGCTGGCTCCAGGCCAGATTCAGTAACTGGATTTACAGTTTGAACACAGTTTATGTTTGAAGGCCTTTTGTTTTTTGCTTCTAATTCAAATATTGACAATAGTTGATCCATAAAACTGTCCCTTGAATTTGAAGACTTCGGTCAAATAAATGACCGTCGTCATTAAAAAGAAAGTGCTCTGCACCGCTCCTCCACTGCATAGCATACTGACCTGTACAGTTTCCAGCCACAGCTTTAACAAAACTCAGATGCCCCATGAAGTTAAAGAAACTAAGTCTAGAGTATTTACAAGGCATATAACATCCACGACTCCACTGAGTCTTACAACATATGTCCGAGAACTGTGGTCCAGATGGGAGCGTTTTACCACAAGTGTCACATAAAAGGATAGAAAACTGACTCTGCACACCTCCGAGCGCTTATTGTGTTGTTGCACACGGCAAACACAACAAAAAAAACCTCTGTACGCCAGTTAGGACAAATGCTGGGAATAATTAGTGACTACTCTCCAAGCCACGTCTAGTCTGGAGTGACAGTAGTAAGCAGCTAACATCTCTACGACAGACACACTGGTGGACTGCGTGCAGCAGTGTAAGCTGGTGTGTCACATGGTTGGGGTGGTGGAGACTTGCCTACATGTGTGTGTGAAAATGATGTGTCAGAGCTACACACATCCAAATGGCAGGAAATAGAGAATGATGAAGAATGGCAGCTCAACCCATCCGCCTACGTTTGGAATGACTAGAGGATGATATGTTAGGAAGCTTAGAGTGTCTGATCACGTCCTTCGTCGTCTGTCCACATCGATGCAGCCCTTTAGGTCTCTTCTGTATATTGCTGTGTCTCTCCTCCTCTGCATGAACATGATAGATGTAAATGTCCTGGCTGCAAAGTGAGTGATGTGAGCACAGTCCTTCCCACTCTTTCAGGGTTTCTTTTTAGGTTTCTGGGTTGGGGGTTGCCAGCAGCGGCACATTGTCCCTCCTCCTCCGGCCCAGCGGGGGGCGTCTGTACTGCTCCCCGTCGGCCAGCGTCTGGGGCAGAGGCTTCCTCTTGCTCTCTGGCAGCAGCAGGATGGACAGCACGGCCAGCAGGGCCAGAGAGGAGTAGACCACGTGGTGCAGGAAGTAACCGTAGTGGTTCCTTAGGTCCATGAGCGGGGAGCTGAGGCGGCCCACGCAGCCCAGGGCGAGCACTGCACCCACGCCGCTACCCCTGTGGACACACAACATTCAGAGTTGACATTGCAGCTGTATTGCCTATTGTTGCCTATGTATCAAAGTGTCTATTTCAATTTTAGATGAGTTAGATGAGGAATTTGACACCACTGTCACATTGTCGGTTAAATACAAAGCCACAGCCAAAAGACAGTTAGCTTAGCTTAGCACAAAGAATGGAAACAGGAGGAAACTGTTTGTTTTTCTTTGTCCAAAGGGAATGAAATGCACCTTCCAGCTCCCCTGAAGCTCACTAATTACCATGTTAGGTCTCATTTGTTCAGTCCACACAAACCAAAGTGTATTTTGTTACCTTTGGACAAAGCTATGCTAGCTGTTACTTTATGTTAAGCTAAGCTAACCATCTCCAAGCTGTAGCTTCATTTATAGCACAGAGACATAAGAGTGGTGTCGAACTTCTCATCAGACTCTCTGCAGGAAAGTCAATACATGAATTATATAACTATTCCTTCAAGTATGAATGAACGCTTCACGTCATACACAGCACTGAAAATGATCTGACACATTTAATTCTTCCATTTCCAAAAGAAGATAAGCTCAGCCGTCATGTAATTTTAACAGCAGTCCCAGTTAATGAGGATTTTTTGGACGTAAGAAAACGTCTCTTCATAACTAATAGATATTGATGGAAATTTCCCCTCTCCTCCCTCACGATTTACTGCATTTTTTATGTCCTGATTCATTTTGGCAGCACTCACTGGCTGAGGAGGCTCTTAATGACAACAATTAATACATCTTAATATATATTTCTCTCTCTCTCTCTCTCTCCCTATATATATATATATATATATATATATATATATATATATATATATATATATATATATATATATATATATATATATATATATATATATATATATATATATATATACACATATATATTCAAAAGACTGCTCTGCTGTCTGAGTGTTACCTGATGATGGTGGGCATGATCTCTGCAGTGAAGAGGATGCAGAGGGAGGCAGTGGCCTGGGAGGAGAAGAGACCCAGCACTGAGAAAACAGTAATGGCCGTCTCACTGAGATCTGAAGGGGAGGAGGACGGACAAGCATCAGTAAATACAGATTAGTGCAGCATTTCTGTCTCTCATTTTCTAATGATCTATTGACCAAGTTGATCATTTCCAACTTATAACACTGAACCTGTGCAATCTCTTTCCTGTGGACACAGACAGCAGTGAGTGGCCTCTGAGAGAAGGTCAGTGCTTCTGCCCCCTCAGCCTTTGATGCATGATTAAAGCACAGCGCCTGACACAGCTTTGACTTTGCTGCCACTGCAGTGTCCTACATAAACCGAATGTCATAGTCATATCCAGCCACCAGGGGGAGACTGAGACTGAGGAAATGGTGAGTGTGTGTCTTCACTGGCTGTGGAAAGACACAGGCACCTCCAGCGTATTTTTCCATGAACAGCTCTGACCAGTTAGGTTTTCATAATGTATGAAGCACGGCATGAAGTCACTGGTGTACATGACCTAATATGACCACAAATCTGAGCTTAACATCAAACTAACTTTTGCTTTCATTCCAGGTAGGATAAAGCCTTTTATCCTAACACAAGCTTCACATAATAGTTTTCTAACAACAGGGGGTGATTTCTGCCAAGATGAAGGGTCGCTGTGTCCACCTTGTTGCTTAAGTCTATTAATAGCTTTCTTTGTCTGACTCTAGGTTTGTTCAGAGAAAACAATATCCTGCTGCCAAACAAAGCCCGCTTACACTCCATGAGCCCCAGGAGGATCAAAGACGCTAGGCCCGTCATCGTCATGGAGAGGAGCAGGATGCCACGGCGGCCGCACCTGTCTACGGTCGCCCAGAGCAACAGCCAGGCGCCGCCCCCCGCACACACAGACAGCAGGTACGTCCAATAAAAGCTGGGGGCTGTGCCTCTGACATCACCTCGGAAAGAGCTGTAACAGTGACTAATGCCGTGAGAGATGAAACTGAAGAGGAGGGGCAGAAAAACAAAGAGAAAGCAGACGTGTGTTTCAAAACAAGTTTTAAATAGAAAAGCGGTTCAAAGTGGAAAAATCATGAGGAAATATGAGCCTGCAGCAGCAAGAAAAGTGCTCAGAAAAGTGCTACACAAACAGAAAGGACTGACTCTAAACTGCAGCGTTGCCAAATTGATGTCGAGAGTGTGGGGTGACTTACGAGGTGAAGCCGAGCACACACATGTTCTTCCAGATGTTCCTGCTGTGGAAGAGCTCGGGAAAGGACAGGTGGGGGCGTGAGGAGGGGGCCGGCTCTGAATCCAGCTCTGCGGTGAGCAAACGGGACAGAACAGGCGTTTTAATTCACAGTTCACTGATGGCCTGACCTGGTTTCTTTTTAAATCAATAGCTCTCTGCCAAGGCACAAGTTAGATCAATGTGGTTGCAGCTCCCATTGGTCAAATAGAGCTTGTTTAATGGGCACTTGGAATACTGCAGCTGTAGCAGGCTTAATAACAACAGACTGCACGGTTACACTTCATGTTAACCTCCACATCCATATCACACTGTAAGGATTAGTTTGTGTGTAATTTGAATTATTTCATGTCACCTGACAATACATAAGTATATATAAGTGTTTATCAACTGCATACAAATGCTTAATTAGGGGGTTGAAATAAAACACTAGCATTTCAACAAGTTCATCATTCATCAACCGAGCAACATGAATATTCAACATCACACTTCTGTCAGTCAGATAAATAATAGAAGCACCTGGTGCTGACTGTGTAAGGATCACTTTCATTGTTCATGTTCCTTGGAGAATATTCTAATTCATCTGGATCCAACTTTATTCTTGTAATTGTGCAGCAGGTGTTGAACGGCTCAGATTGTTAACCCTAATGTTCTGGGCTCTCTTTAACAGTGACACTGTTTTCTCACTTTGATACTCTGGGACTAACATTCCTAATTTTAAGAGAATTGGCTGTAAAGATGAGTTTGAACAGATGAAATGTTTCCACTACAGAAAATGACACATTAGTCCTTGTTTGGAGAGTGCAGCTATGAAATGTGATTAAATCCAAAAGGCATTCATATGCTCTGTATCTATGACTGGTGACGACCCCTCAAATTAATCTGGTTTTCTCATATTGGAGTCACTATGTAGGGCAAAGCCAAGTTCCTTTGTCTATAAATGACATTTTGCAAAACCAAATGAGTATCTGTTTGTTCATGCAATGCCCACAAAGCTTATAAAACATGAAATTTGTCACATTTATCAAATGTGCAGCCCAGTTGATGGCAAAGGGAAACGGTCCAATTTTTTTTTTACATAGTGGGTTTTAAAACTGTCAGAAGAAAAAAATTTATACATTTGAAGAAAATTTTGCAGTTGTTATCATTATTTATATGCATTTACCCGTACAGCAGTGAGCGCAGTGAGTATTCTGCTCAGATTATTTTGTAGCTGTAGGACATTATGATCTATAATTCCATTCTCATGCTGTCTTTAATAAATCATGGATTGTAATTGAGCATCATTACTTGCTCTTGGTCGTGGTGTGCAATTGGTACTCATGTTTCGAGGATGCACTGTAATAAATAACCAATAAATAATGCAGGCTTCATACACTGAACGTCCATTCAACCAGGAAGTGATGCAAGAAAAAAAAACTGAGCTGCTCTGACTGTGAGGGAGAAAATAAGAAAGTAAACATGTCACACCTGTGAAGCTCTCGTCGTCCCTCACATCTCTGTTGGAGTTTCTTCTCTCGCTGAAGGAGTTCATGTCTGCAGATCTCTCTGACAGAAGGAGCCAGCGAGGAGACTCTGGAAACACTCCAGGAATGCTGCAGGACAGCGCAGGCAAAACATAAATTCAGCTTACTCTTTGATCTTTGCTGACCTTTATCCAGCACTAAAACTATTTAGACCCGTTAAGATTGTGTTGTTGTGACCCAGATTTGCTCACTCAGCATGGAAAATAACCAACATGGGTCACAAAGTAGCAGAATTCTTTATTTCTTAATCCAGCTTTTCTTCCATTCTGATTAAAAACCAGTAATTCCTTGCCAGTAATCAAACTATAATCTCTGCTAATTTGGCTTTGCAATGTAACAGAGGTCTTAGGGGGACCAGGGGCCTTAAACAAATGCCCAAATGCATTCTGACATGAGCTAAAAGGCTCAGTGTGACAAGGGGATTGAGATCAATACAATCCAGCAAAGCTTTCAGCAAGTCAGTTGGCATCAGGACACTTTATCAGAGGACTATCAGGCTCCTTCATTCTCTTGTCCCCACGGCCTCTCAGAAAAAAACACGCTTGTGCCCACATGGTAACACAGATGACAAATATCTGAATATGATAATGAAATCTTAAAATGAGAAGCATTAAATATAAAGCCAGAAACACCAGGAGCTTAAAAACAACTAATCATACATGTGGACATGAAAGGAAATACACACACACTCATACCCGTAACTGAGGAAGAGTGTTAGGGGGGCGGCACCGGCTCCCAGCAGGCCCCTCCAGGACTGGCAGCCCAGAGCGACGGCCAGCAGCAGCAGCTCTCCGGACACAGTCATGAGCCCTGCCAGCATGGTTCCCACCAGCCTCAGAGACGGTTCACACAGCTCCAGACCTGACAGACAAACACAGCATCAACCCTGATAAATTGTTTTTTTTTTTTTTTACAAGTTCTCATCTGTGCCTAGAACATATACAGGGTAAATGTCTTATACTCAGAAATAGATCTTAAGTTTACTTTAATCCCTGCATTAATTAGCACGCTAACATGCTGAACTAGGATACTGAATTTTAACATGAACATGTTGCCATTTAGCTCAAAGAATTGCTTTTTTCCCTTGTTTTTGCATAGTCAACAACAAAGACACATAATAATCAAAACACATAAGCAAAAAAAAAGAAAAAAGAAAAGCTCAAAGAATTGCTGTGGCTAACTACAGCCTCATAGAGCAGCTAGCATGGCTCAGTCTTATTTGATGGATCTTTCGGTTAAAAACAAAAGCGGTGCTTCCTTCGAATACTCACGAGTGATGTACAGAGTGAGGTAGACTCCTGCACTGGCTGCCGCCAAACAGAAGCGCATGACGATGAAGATGGACGGGTACGGGGAGACGCACACCAGCACCCCGAACACCACCGACAGGGTCAGAGAGGTCAGAAGAGTCTTGGACCTGCCCAGCCTGCAGGGAGACAGAGATGAAACTCTTTGCGAAAGATGTCTCAAAAGAATTAAGTGATTCATTTTTATCCAAATCCAAATCAAGATAAAAGCATAAATGCAAGATGTACAAAAGCAACAAATTATAATCTAAGTCCTGATAAAGCGAGAAAATTAGTTCACATGCTTTAAATTAACAGCAAGAGGGCTGAGAAGAGAAAATAGGGCAATGGTCTACAGTGAATATCAAAGTTAAGCTACAATAGAGAACTACAATGTGAAGTCTATACTTATACAGCATTATGAATCATGGATGCTGCTAACACATTCCTACTTTCATGAAATTTACAAATGATTCAGACAAAATGACAAACTGAATAAGAATTAAATTCATATTTTAGAGTAATTCTGTTTAATGATATTACCCAAACATCTCATCCACACGTTCAAAAGGAGAAAAAAGGGCTAGCATAAAATGCATTGTCAAAGCAGCTCCAGACTGAAGCACAAACTGATCACTGAATGTGATGATTAGCCAATTTTCTGCTACATGCGGTTGCAGCAGTTTTGTTTCCAACCTGCAGATTAGCACTGTTCCCTTTCCTTCTCCGTACAGCCCCAGGACGCAGCATTAACTCAGTGGTCTTAACAAACAGATGCTATGCTCAATTGGTCAGCAAATTAATGAAGGCTGTTAGCTGATTAAATTTGCATCATCTCCCCCAAAACTCTCCCTTCCCCTGTGTGATTTTCAATCTGACAACACAGCAGACACAGACTGGATCCATTATGTCAATTATCTGAGGTGCTTGGAGGTGTGCCTGATGCAGACTGTCGAGCATGAGGCCCAGACAGCTAGCAAATTATAGCTTGAAAATGTAAAAAGGCTTACAAACTCTAAAATTCATTTTTAAACTATGTATTGTGTTATGTGTAGTAATTTGTTTGTGATATATTCTTCTGTTTTTCTTCAGCAAACAAATTGATTTCTTACCGGCGCTTGGGCTGCTTGATGCAAAATCTTCCTCTGGCAAGTATAATTTATGGCTTATTTCATTTCAGTGATTTCTGAATTGAAATGGGGTTGTGTGAGGTACTTAGTTAGTGTATTACCTAAATTAGATTGCGGTCAGCACGCCTCAGTCCCAGCACAGACGTTAAGTAACGTACTGCTGTGGACGGGGGCAGCAGAAAAACATAAAAAACACACCTTTAACATATTTTATTGTTAATAAAATATTAGTTTAAGTGTACACTACATTTAGAGTATTTTTATTGCTTTACATTGCCGTCATACAGCCCCCTAAAGAACCGTTCTCTCTTCCTGCTCGCTCGCTTCAAATCTACTAGACTCCATTTACAAAATTTTCATTTTACCTTGCAGAAAATGCGAGTTCTTAGTCTACTGCTGCCTCACTCGGTTAGTTTGCTTGTGTTATTGTGTGACTTAGGTGTTTTAAATGGTTAATTGGGATTCAAAATAATGTGTTCAAAGGGGAACTGTGCTCTGTGTAGTAAAGTTTGTTGGATTTTAAGTGAATGAAGAGAAAAGAGAGAACTCCAGTTCCCAGCCAGTTGTTTTGGTGGCCCCTTTTATAGGTGGCTAAAATCTGTATTTCTGCTGCCCCATCAACAGCAATACATTACCTGCAAATTAGGGCCGTGCTAACGGCAATCTCCTGTTAGTAAAATACTAACTATGGATAAACCTCATGCAACTGCACTTATAAAAGTCCGAACTCTCCCTTTAACATCTATGCTACTTTTCTGTGCTTTGTGTGTGTGGGTGTATACGTCTGTGTGTTGTATGGAGGGTTGTGAGTTAGTAAAACTGCAGAGTAAAGACTGAAGAATGAGGAACAAAGTGATTTAACAGCCCAGATGTCTGCAGGCAGATGGACAGAGTTGTTTTGGAACATGTTAACGTGTGCGTGTGTGTGAGAGGGGCACAGTAACCTATTAACAGAACTTATTTTCTGCAGTCGTCTGTCTTAACCACTTAGGCTGTCTGCCAAAACACACAACGCACACTGGTATGTGTTTGTGTGTTTGTGTGTGTGTGCATGCATTACCTGTCAGCGGCATAGCCGAGGCCGAGACAGCCGGTCAGGACGCCCAGGATGAAACACACCTCCTCCACTGGGACCAGCCAGTACTGACCACACACCAGATCCCACTGCACAGCACGGACACAAGAGGGACAAAGATGGATCTGTCAGTTACTATCTGCTCCCGTTAGAACAACAACACACATGCATGTTAACAACTGGTAGATGTCAGGTAGACCTCACGTCGGCTGTTGTTTTTAATGTTTCATAATATCCTAGCCAACCAAAGCAAATGACTTATTAGGTCATTCATTAGGTCAAAGGGTGAAGAGAAAAGATGTTCCATATATATCAACATATCAATACATATTCAATGCTTTTGTCAGTTACAATGACAGAAAATAGAAAGAAGCAAAAAGAAAGAAAGTATAACCACTGACTGTTTAACTATTCTTTTGATGAACAGCAACCAAAATCAGTATATAGGAACAAGTTGCACATATTTTAATAAAGATGGTTTTATGTGATCGTTTGTTACGCTTGTTTCTATGTACTGTGTACACATACAGTGTGCGACACTTTATAAACTGCAAATAAAACGTGGTTTTAGTAGAAGTAATAGTAAAAGTTTTAGTAGTTAAGATTCATTTTTCTTTCATTTTCTTTACTCTAAAATGATTGCAGACAATGTGGTAAACTGGCTAATTATCAGTAAACTCATTAAGGACATTAGTGTACAGAGAAGAAAGCGTAAAAAACTCATTCAAAGTAACTAAATAATTTACACTTGCGCAGGCTTATTTCAGAAGTGTGTGTCTGATGAAGGCGATGCTGAAGCTCTGTGCTTCACAAGAGAGTGTGCACTGAGTTTGAGATGTGTTTCCTTTCTCCCTGCATGTTTTTAAGCCCAAAATGTATAACTCAGCTCACCGAGCATTCATGTTGATTATTAGCTGGGCTTACTCATGAAGAAATGTGCCTTTGGCGAATTAAGTGACTTACTTAGTTAATTTATCTATATTATATTGTACTATTTATTTATTTTTATCATAGTTTTTTATCTTTAAAAAAAACTGTGTACCCAAACTTTGAAATTGTATTTATACAACACTTCTCACACTACACTGTATATAATATACTATTATACAAGAAAATCTGTTTCTGGTCCTTCTTGGATGCAATGTAACACTTGTGCTTTGACTGTTTTGTGGCCTTTTGATGTGGAGGATTTCTGCTCATTATGATTCTAAATCATAAATAATTACATGTCCCTTGTATAACCAGATCTAGATTATATACAATAATACATAATATGATATTAATTATGTATTATATACATACATACAACCATCAGGATGGAATAGACTCCTAATACAAACACAGAAGGATGTAACCTCATAGTATCACTGTGTATGTGGTCATAGCATGAGCAGGAAAGAGGGCGTGTGCCTGCTATAATTAGTAGTACTGGCAGCAGTGGTGGTAACAGTAGTCACTGCAGTTTTACACCAAAACAAAAAAAGCAGTCATGTGCATTTGCTTCCAAAGCAACTGCTGCGTGGCTGCTCATAATAGTGCATTCGCATCATGGAAAGTCAACACATCTGTTGAAAAACCAGATATGTGCTCTCAGATCTGAGTTTTAATCACATTAAGGCGACCCACTGATTTGCATTAACAGCTGAGCTCTGCTAATGTCGCTGTCTGCAGGCTGCTGAGAGCAAAATGATTTTAATGATCTAAAGAGGGAGAGGGAGAGGGAGAGGGAGAGGGAGAGGGAGAGGGAGAGGGAGAGGGAGAGGGAGAGGGAGAGGGCCGGTGATAAAAAGGCCGCGCATAATTGGAGCCCGTGCATGGTAACATAAAAGCTTGTCACATAATATCAGCTGTCCTGTTGCTGAGGCACTGAGCCACAACAGTGCACACAAGCCGGGTAAAGGGCAGCATAGCAACCCGTAGTGCTCATATGGGAAGAATGCTTTGGATGACAGGAGGTGGGGAAATGTACACAAACCAGTTCGTAAACTCCCCAGACTGGTTTTGGGTCTAATCAGACGTGCCTTTAGGAAGGACTGAAACCTGCAACCATGTCCACCTTCTGCACTTCACAAAGCAATGTCAACAACAGTACATTTATTCAGGACAAATGGAATTCTGCCATAAAGCAGTCCTGCTTATTGATTTACAGTATCACCCCCAAGGGCCCAACACAGCCAGATATATGAAATAAACAGCTACTAGTGTAAAAACGCTGTGACAACATCATTGAGGGTTGACATATTTACATCTCGTGGTGTATTATCATCATACTGTAACAAACCAGTTATTGTCTGTGCTTTAGATCCATTAAGTGGAGTTCTGGTGAAGTGACACAGTATTTATTGATCAGCGGCAGAGGCGAAGCTAATCAGAGGCCCTCCTGCTTCCTGCTCACCAGACTGCCAGCTCAGCAAAGCAAAGCAGCAGTGGAGGAACGGATCGTCACGACAGCAAAAAAAAAAAAACTGTCTGAGCCGAACCCGACCCTCCAACAGGCAGCATGCACCAGGAGAAACAAACTGTTTAACATCCTGTAGAGGACACGATTGAAGGTTTTCACCCAATCAAATATCATTTAACAAAAGTCTTGTCTGGTGTTAGGTCACATGGCTCAGTTCAGGTTCTGTCCTTGTTTAGTCAGCCTGATCAGAAATCATCATGACCGCAAGTGCTGCAGGACATGCTCACTGGGTGGTAAGTATAATGGTGGTAATTATACATTAATAGGGGGTGATAACAATATAAATGTATACAGCTAATTATGACTGTTGACTGTTAATATGCTGATTAAGGAAAAAATGGTCTAATGTTGTTTGTATTAAGTAACTTTTGAAATGTATACGTACTCTGAGAAGCAGACTTTGGAAACACTGATGGAAATGACCAGGCAAAAAACCAAAATGTATCACTTCTCTTCATCAAAATAAAATGTTGTTTGACCCGTTTTACATCTTAATAGGGCAACGTATCCTGTGAGATACAGTATAACTCCTAAAATCCAAAATATTGTAAACAAAAATGGGTGTGGAAGTGTTTTACTTAGATGTAAAGGAGGTAGGTAGTAACAACAACTTATTTTCCACCCCTGCCTGTTTAAGGGTTAAGAGTCTCCTCTGTAGGGATGGGGGAGACTGTACGCATGCTGCTTACTGTATGTCTATAAGAATGCATTTGCAAACATGCTCCTGCTTCATGCCTTCATGTATCCCCAGCTTGCTGCAGTGATTTGGGTGGATTACCGGCGAACTGCCCTGGCACCGTGGACTGGAGGGGCTGGGTGTGGTTCCCACATCAGTGGGCACAGAAAGGAAAACAGACACGCAGGCCACAGAGCAAGCAGCCTGAGTGGAAAACTGTAAGAAGCTGCCGTGGCTGTGCTGAAGACACTAACAAGAGCAATTCAGTGTTTTTCCCCTGATCTTCAACACTGAGCATGCAAGTCAAAATGTCATGTCCAACACAAGCACTTATCTGGTGCATTTATCACACTGGCTGCCTCTTATCTCAATTCAAACACGCATAAGAAACACTGATGCTGGTTTCTTTCAATATTATGAACAAGGCAGAACCAGGAACAGCTTTTTCCTTCAGCTACAAACGTGAGAATCAGACCTAAATCTATAATTTCATTGAGAAACACAGGCTCCACTGGCAACCTGAAAAACACTGATAGTGTAGTCATGACAAAACGAAAGGGTTATTTTTCAACCTGTCGATATTCCTGTTGTTTTCAGTGACAGTCTAAGTATCTGACAACAATGTGGAAAGGATCCCTTCAGGAAGAGACCTGTAAGATCCTTTTTGTTTATCCAGAAACAGCTGTAATGTTGCTCAGTTCAAAGCCACCAGACCCCATTGACAAAACAATCATTTTTCCTCCCAGAGCACAAACACAAATACAGTGGTCACAGCAAGAATACGTTACACTTAAAAGGTTAGAAATGCAAAGTTGTGGCCTAGAGGTGAATGATTAAAGTTCCCAATACCTGCTTTGTAAATGCTTACTGAGGTACCCATGAGCAAGGCATTTAAAGGAACCCTTCCTCACTATCTCTATCTGAATAGTAACCTGGTTGTGAGCAGGGATTGTTCTTCATCAGTGACGTCTTTGAGGACATTTCAGACATTTCAGACATGTCTCAGATATCTCTGACATCTCTCTCTCTCTCCCTGTCAGTTCGACACAGTGACGGAAGTAAAACACACGTTTCCAAATGAGTCACCAAGCGTCATCCAACCTCGCTTCACAGCCCTCCTCTCAGAAAGGAAGTCTGACGAACAACTTAAAAGAGGAGTGGAGGTCTAAACGGATCCAGCAGACCCAGAGGCATCATGATCTTCCTTGTCAAAACCTGGCGCCTAAATTACCCACAATGCAACTTGACCGCACACAGATCAGTCAGAGATTTGTGTGTGTTATGCTAGTAATGTAACCTGGAGCCTCTAGACTAGGCTACTTTTGTCTGGTAACATCGCTTCTTTCAAACTCCTGGATCGTTTTCATTTTCAAACTTGTAGTTTTCTTCTGGTCGAGGCAATTCTTCGGATTTCACGCAGATACAAACGACTTTATACAACTTTTGTCACATAAGTATCAGTTCTCCCCAAGACCTGTAAACAGATTTTGTTTGAGTGTAAATTACAACCAACCACTTTTTACGAATGAAACAAAAGAGAAAAAAATGAAGGCATACAGAGTGAGTGGGCGCAGGAGAAACACTACACCTAAACTAAACAAAACTTTGTTTGTTTTAAGTAATCATGTGTCATTCTGTGTAGTTTAACCTCTGACGCCAGCCTCACATGAATATCTCAAATGTAGGCACATTCAACACCTACATCAAACAGCTTTGTGTAGGAAAATGATATCAGGGATCGACGTTGGAGTTTCCCTGTGAAGCATCAACACGGAAGAGTTTTCACAACAACTCTGTCCCCACATAACCATAATAAAACTTGTCTTAAAAATAAAGCCCATTATATGCTACGATGGCTTCAAGACTTTCTGGTACAACAAATATGTGCAGCTGTATTTAAGTTTAGTGGGGTTGCAAAAAGGAAGGCTGCATGCTCAGCAAGCCCCTCCGGTGCATTAATACAGGATAAAATAAGAAACAAACTTTTCAGCATTTTAAGACCCTGAATCCACACATAAACAAAAAAGGTGGCCGTTCCTACAGAATGCCAAAACAGTGAGGCCCATAATTAAGGAGCTGAGGAGGAACCCAGCTTACCTCAGTGACGATGTTGTTCTTCAGCCCCTCCGTCACATTGTAGTCCCAGCCGGCCTCGCAGTCCACCACAGCTGACTGGCTGCCGTTGACATACTGCTTACACTGGGACAGGTCCCCGCCGTCCCCCGGCCTCTCCCCCTTCTCCCACGGCAGGGAGGCGTTCAGCACCTCAGGTGACGGCGAGGGCCCCGGCAGGTGGCAGTGGTGGGGCGGGGAGAGGGTGATGAGGGGGTCGGAAGAGAGCAGGAAGGCCAGGAAGAGGTTGGGCAGGATGGAGAGGGCGATCAGCACCCTCTGCTTCTTCCTGCCCAGAGCCAGCACCATCACCTCCCCCGTGGGGGGCAGCGAGGGCGGGGCGGGGAGGGAGGAAGAGGACGGGGCCGGGGAGGAGGGCACCGGGGAGGAGGGAAGGGACGGAGGGGGAGCAGGGCACGGGGAGGGGGAGACCAATGGGGGAGAGTCCGGGGATGTCATCATTTGGGACGTTAAAGGTGGAAGTGGGGTGGGAGGAGGGTTATGGGGGGGAGTTGTCGTGATGGTTGTCCCCCAGGCAGAGGGGGAGAGACGTGGGAGAGCTCTGTGGAAGAATTACACAGCGTTATTTGATAGTTTAAATGATTCATGAGTTTTCACAGTAGGAAAACAAAGGTGTGAACAATCAAATGAATGATGGCTGAATTCCATTTAGCTGCTTGAGTCTCAGGGTCCTGGTTCTGTGCTTGCTGGTTCACTATTACTGGTTACTGGTTATACTGGTTATACTGGTACACTAAAGCATGGATCCACCAGAAGGTGTGACCTAACTCTGACAAGAGAAATTTTTCAAGCAAAAATATCAAACACTTCCTTTTTTCAGCCTCTCAAATGTGACGATTCACTTTTCTTTTGCATTATGGGAGATCAAACTGAACATCTATCAGTTTTGGACCAATCAGGCAGTTTAATGGCATCACCTTGGGCTTTTTTTTATTGACCTAACAATTAAATCGATAAAGAAGGTTTTTTGCTGGTTGTGGGCCTGATGATGAACTGTTTATTAAACACTAGCTACAGGTTACAGGCCGAACACTAAGCTTTACAGGCTTTGTCATGGCAGAAGCACCCAAGTTGTTACACGCTGGGTGCCAGATCCACCCCGAGAGGAGAGACTCGGTGAGGATTTTTGTTGTCACATATGATTCACAGAGTGGAAGCTGTCAGTAGCCTTGACAACAGCTAAATGATGGGTCTTTTCAGCGGACAGGCAGCCCTTGCCTCCCTCTCTGTGCTCCCAGCTGAGGGCAGGAATGTGAACAGCCTGTGCTCTCCTCTGCAGCCTCCTCTGTCGGTGCACATGGTGCTCCTCTAGCAGCCAGTGTTGCTGTGTTTTCCTTGCACGGGGCCAGGAAGTCTTGCAGAAGAAAAAAAAAAAACGGAATCCCACAGGGTTACATAAGAGCTTTTACACGAGGGGGAGAAAGGGACGTGGAGGGAATGTAACACACGGGGGCTGTCCGGCCTCTGTGGAAGTGCCAACACACTGAAGGGAAAGAGAGGGGCAGTGTGAGGGGGATAAAATGATAATGTAGGGGGGGGCAGCTGGGCCAGGCTGACAACACTCACACCTGCCCCGGCCACACACACGCACACACACACACACACACACACACACACAGCTGCTATCCAACACTAATGTATCCTGTTACTCACCTCTTTAAAACGTAGTTAAATCTTAGCTAAAATCCCTCCGCCGAACATCCAAAACATTGCGTGGTGAGAGGGGAGAGTTTCACCGCAGTCAGCGTACCTCCTCTGCGCCTCGGTGCCACTGTGTTGGATGAAAAGACATGTCTGTCCCGGGTAATAAACACCCTCCTCTGCCTTTGACACGCGCAAGGACACCGGGCTGCTGTTAGTCCTCCCGGGCGCAGCTAGCCCCGCTGAGGTGATGTCCGCCGGGGATGCTCCACTCCTCCTCTACCGTCGCTGGCTTTTATTGTTTAGTCCAAGTTTCTGCCTGCCGACATTACACAAAATAATGAAATAACGCGTGTGTGTGTCCGACATCATCTTAAAGGGGAAACGCGTCGTCAGGCAGCCGCTGGCGGACAAAGAGCGGCTGGAGAGCTGCATGAGGAGAAGCCTGTTTATAGGGGCGAGCTGCTCGGCCGCCGGCGGCACACTTCGGGAACACTCGGCTAACTTCGTCAAAGCGACGTCCCCTCGTCTCACTGCTGACAAAGATCGTGTATGAAGACGTGATACATCACTCAACAAAAACTTCTTCCTATTTTATTATATCCTCTATTTATTGCCCGTTTCCAATAGGCCTGCATTGATCGTTTTAATTTATGCGATTGTTGATTTGAATATAAATTAAAAGGATTGTATATTTTTGGTTCGAAAATGACTAGAAGGTGGCATAAAAAGAGTTTTGGAATTGGTTCAGTGGATCGCCTCAGCCAGCAGCTGCGAACAGGCTTCTATGGCTGTAATATAATCCATTGGGGCAACTAAAATCACCAAAACACATCTGCTGAAAGGGTTCTCAGAAACTGGCAGCTCTGCACCATCTCAAAAACTGGTCCAAATTTTGGCCCCAACACATATCATTATATTATTGTCCATTATTGGATTGGTAATATAAACCCATTCTAAATCATTAGATCTAGATTCTTTACATTCATCTCTCATGACCCCACCGGGTTGTGGGGTCACACTGTACAGAAACCTTATTGCAATGTAGCGTGCAATGAGCTGTATCCAATACACATATATGGTCTGTTCAAAAGTAAGGATTGGCAGGGAAAAGGTTTAGAAGGAAAAAAATGTTTGATTCACATAGATCAGTGTGGCAATTGTTTGAAAAAACAAACAAATGTAGCCTACGTATGATTGAGGAACATTCATGTTTTTTTCTTATGTTTTAAACTGAAAAACAATTTCTTTAATGTATTGTTATGTTAATTACTGAATAATTAACTAAAAGTTATATAACTAACTCACAGTCAAGTAACATGTGCTCAGAAAAAGAAGCTGCAGCAATAGAAAGTTTGGGTTTGTTTAATTGAACAAGTGCAAAAAAAAAGAACAAATCAATTGAAAAAATCATGGTATTTGGACAGCAGAAGAAGTACACGAAGTCAGTGTTAGAGTGAGAGGTCTGCCCTTATCTGCTATCTCTACAGGGAGCCTAGTGCAGCTCTCTGCCGCGTGGTGGAGCCATTAATCACAGGCCACCGCAGCACACTGCTCTGTTCAATGCAAAATGTACCCATGTTTTCCAGACATGGCTTCAGCTTAACATGCGGTAATAACTGCTGAGCTACACTTGATGGCACTAACACAGCTTGATCCACTGTTGCTGCTGCAGCTTGTGGTGGAAGGCTTTAGTAGTGGACAACACAGGCGTAGCTGTGAGTGTTGTCAGTCACCAGCGCCTAACTCTCAGTAGTCCTCTCCACAGTCACACAGGATGACTGTGCTCTTTCATTGTGCCACTGATCTGAATGGAGAGTCACCATCAGATCGAGGTTATTGCCTCCCGTCATGACACTGTGTTTGTGTCACCCACGCAGCATGGCCATGATGGCCGCCACTTCCCCTCTAAATACTAAGATAACATCTAAAATGTTACAACATAATGAACATTTGTGGTAAATCATCTATTGCTATCAGGAAGCTGGATCCTCATATTTACAACCTGCAAAAAAGAAAATGCTTGTAAGCAGACGAAACAACCTAAACTAGCCATGAAAAGCTCTTTATGCTCCCGCGGCCTCTCTGTCACTCTTATTGAATATCTAGGGAGCATCACTGGAAGCTTTTCTGATGGTGTGATGGGAACCTGAGGCTAGGAGAGTCAGGCGTGTCACAGCAGAGCCGCCCTGGACTGATTAGTTGAGAAGTGCAGGAGTGCGGAAGTGCTGAAATAGAGGCAAAAGTTTATGTTTCCCATATTTGGACCAAACGCCTTCCTGTTTTTATATTCATGTGTGTATATTCAGCCAATTCTAGAGACAAAAGTCCATCTTGCTCAACTACTGCCACAAAAATGGTTTTAATTAAAGGAGCTATAAGACAGCTTGAGTGAGGTTGTGGTGGGGTTCATATGGTCTGCTGCTGCTGTTGAGTAACCCGGTAGGGATTAGGTGAAATACAGTCTTTCTTCACTCTGCGGAGAAGTTGCAGTCCTGGGACCACAGATTGCCCCACACGACGCTGCGGGACATTTCAACAGACACGGTCACACAAGGAGTGATTATGTGCTGCTCAGTACATGGCAGGCTGTCAGGGGCCCGTGTCACACTTTCACTCTCCTTCTGCAAATGAGACGTTCGTTACCAAAACGACTCAAAACACAGAGGTTTAAGTCAGTGTGTGTGGGTTATATCTGATGGTCATGAAAACAGGATTGAAAAGGACCTCTAGTTTATTTGTGCTTTTCATTTTAGTTTTTTAACTACTATCTTAATATCTTGACCTTTTATAAGTAACAAACAGTGATAAAACATTGAAAAAATGAGAAAAACAGTTTATGGCTCATCATTGATTTAATTCACATTTGGTGATTTTTCCATTATTCTTGGTGATTTATTGTACAAGAAATGTTTAAGTTGACAAAAGTCTATTGTTTTATCTTTTCATCCAGATCTCATTATCATCTGTCTTCCTATCATATATCATAATACTGGTATGAATCCAGTTAATAGCAGCAGATTTGGGTTCCCCTAATGCAGGATTTAAATCCAACTTCGTAGCTTGCAGTATTACATAAACTGATGAGTTGTGCCCCTGGTAATAAAATCTAATGAAAGACTCAAACTCAGTGACTGGTTGTGATCACTTTGAGCTCCTGCTGGATTAATCAAACTGTTAACAGCGTGTGTGCTGATTAAAGCGATGTTGTTCGTATTATCAGTTCAGTTCAGAGAGTTATAAAGTTGCACACTAACATAACTATACAACACAAAGCTTTTATGTTTCTAATAAAAGAGAAGTGAAGGTGTGTATCCATGTTGCCTCACTTGGTCTTTGCAGAAAAAACAGTTTAGTTATAACAAGACAATACAGACAGAAATATTGTTTTTCATGCACTGTTCAGTGTTGAGATTTTGGGCCACTGTATGTCAATAACACGTCTTCTTTTTCAGACAAGTTGAAATAAAACATCCAAAATCTTTTAAGGTCGTTTTACTCATACTCGGATCCAGAAATCTCAACTTCAGTAGCACTTACATGTACCAAACTTTCTGACTATATTCTGAAGGATTTAACACAGAGGTTTATACATACAGGCCAGTCATTCATAGCCAGTTTATTCCTAGAAACATGGCAAGAATTGTTCTTTATGGCTGTTGACAGGATTTTCTGATTTATGATTCGTACAAAGTTCAGATTTCAGTTCTGGAAATGCTAGCAAATTTAATTAGAGAGGGCCTCGTTTGCAAATTTAAACACACAATTTCAGGAAACATGTAATAAAAGAAAAGCTCCTGCACAATGTCCTTTAAAAATTGTCCTTTAAAAAATGGATTTTCTATTGAAAATACTATGTTTTGGGTCTCTAGACCTTCATAATTAAAAAAAAAACAATCTTAATGTAAGTAATCAAGTGGGGAAATGAGGTCTATTAACATTATGTTCCCCAAACTGAAACTTTGTGAAACGTGTTTTCTTCATTTTAAATATCATACCAGGAGCAATTCATCAAATGATCCTTGATCTTGAGATGCAGCAGAACCTCACACTGTTTCTGGTTATCTAATAGTGTTGAAAATATTTTACCAAATGTTTGAAAAAAAAAATGTCTGGCTGGCTTGCTGCCCCCCCACGCCCCACCCCCTCTCCCATGTGTCTCCTATCTCTATGTCCCTTCACTACCATCACAGCCACAGGAAGGCCCTGGCAGCCCAAAGCACTGATACTATCTCTGCGCTCCTCATCTCTGTCCTCCGCTGTGTTGAAATCATGCCCATCCCACAAAGGGAAACCGCTGGTGCACAACGGTCCATGGCATGACGTCCGTTTCTGTGGGTAGGCAACTTATGGTAAATAATGTGTCAGGTGCACCGCATGTTCCCTGATCAGTGACGGAGTGGAGATGAATGAGAATAATGATGCTTACATGTACATACTGGGTTTATATCACAGTATTATAGTGCACTGTGATCATAGCATCTGTAAAAAATGAGGAAGCAGTGAGTCTGCTTTAATGGCCAAACAGATATCTAAATATCACTGGTAGATACGTTTCTATGCTAAATTAGGATCAGTTTCAACACCAGGGTTTAGCTTGTATAAAAGATGACGGTTTCCTCCAAGCGCAAGCAAACAGTTGTTTATTTATGAAAATATTTGACAAAGTTTTGCTTTAACAACGTATTACTATAAAATTACAAAAGACATATGACAACATTACAGATTATATCCTATATTGACAATATTTCAAGTAATCCCACACTCTTTTATAGTGAAAAGTGATGGAGTATTAAACAGAGAGAGACACTTAGATTTCTTTGAATCCCTTAGAAACCACAGGCCGTTGTGTAACCTCATTGGGCAACAAGACTTACAATCATTTCTGACAATGACAAGAAGAGTCAGGTAGATGATTAAGCAACCTTTGTTAAATCAAATCCTAGGTCGGATCTGTCTAATGCATGGAGTGGTATTCTTTATGAGGGGCCTGTGAGGAATATGTCTTAAGGAAAGTCCATTAGGAATTTGTTCAATTCAACTACATGTGGCTTTATATCTTTTTGTCTGTAGTTTGGATTTTTTTTTTTTAGATCTGCAGTGCTGTCCATCAACTTCTCCTCAAAATCCTTTTCTCCATCTCATGTAGCTGTTTCAAATAACCGTGCTATGCGCAAGCTCTCAAGGCTTCTGTGTTGTCTCTAGTCTCTGTACTCACAGTTTAGATCATACAATGACCCAAGAGCATCTACATTCAAACATGTCCTCCCACTTAATGCTGAGAATTCAAGGTCTCTTTTTCCACATTGTTTAATTCATCTGTTCAAAGCTTTCAGGGCTTTCAGAAATACTGAGGTCATGAGTAAGTGCCCTCTCACCCAGGAAATTACAGCCAAAAATGAAGTCTCATATGTTAAAACCAATAAGCTGTTACTGTTCGTTGTCTGCAAATCGTATTTATCACAATTAAGTTGTTTTAACTGACCATCTGCTAAACCGCATAGGCTGTCAAGCTTTCTGCGAGTGTGCCCATGCTGAAGGTGTGCATATGGAGCTGTATTGAAACACTGCATCTTAACAGTTTGGAGCAGGGTGGGTTTTTTCAGCCTTTTCAGAACCAAAAACACAAGAATGCAAACTGCATGCGTTAGCATGAACAGCTAACCACCGACAGTAGAAACCTTATTTTGACAGGCATGGGGCAGGGGGTCAACTATGTTATTATTTAGCTGGGTTACAGGTCATATGTGAAAAATATCCACCGAGCAGATTAGAGAGCACAGTTGTCTGCTAGTGATCTGAAGCTGCTCCTGTTTACTTCTGTGACCCACCGTGTCAGGAATTACATCAAATTATGAGCGTTAAATCTGCCACCGTTATCAGTGTGAGCTGATTATGTGATGTGTGAACGCAGAGAGGCACAGCAGCAGCTTACGGGGCTTTCCCCCCTGGTTGCTGTCAACGCCCAAATTTCTAGAAAAAGGTCTGAGGACACGGCGTCAGTGACGGCCACAGCTTTCTCTCTTCACAATGTTACAATTTGAAATTCTGGCTAAACCCTTTTATATCTGCCATTAAAACATGCCTCATCTTCAAATCTGTTTCTTCTGTTTGTGACCTTTGGGTGAATATTTGAAAAAATCTACAAGGAGGCATTTGACTTAGAGTCTTGGATGCCTGCCGAGACACTAACAAGGAATCAGATGCCTCCAATTAGACGCTAACACCAGGCATAAATGTGGCTCTAGATGCTGGACTCCCCCGCTGCTCCGTCCTCAGCTCCATGCAGGTGCCGCTGTGACAGGATGTGCTTGAGAGTGTCCAGCTCCTGTGTCAGCTGCCCTATTCTCATCTGCAGCTTCTGGTTTTCGTCCTGCAGCTGCATGGCCCTCTGCTGGGTCAGCAGGATCCTCCTGCGGGCCTTGTCCCGGCTCTTCCTCACAGCGACGTTGTTCCTCTCGCGGCGCTGGCGGTACTCTGCGCTGTCCTTGCTGATGCTCCTCTTGTTTACCGGGGCTCGCAGAGTTGGCAGGAGGAAGGAGGAGAAGTCCTGGAAGTCAGAAACACCAATATAAGTTGTGGGGAAGGTGCTGAACAGGATTTATTTTCCACAAGTCAAAATTCTACCTCCTGAACACACACCTGCTGAGTGTTGGCGTGGCTCTGGTGGTGGTTTGCGCCCCCCATGCCCGAGGTGTTACTGAGGCAGGAGGAGGTGTACGGCAGGTAAGACAGGCTCATCATCTGCTCGGCCACCCTGTCGTCACCGCCCTCTCGCACCAGTCCCTGAGGCTGGCTGAACTGCATCATGTCCATCTGAGCCAGCTGATTGGTCGATCCAGTGTGGTTGGAGGTGGTAGGGTTCAGGGTCTGGCTGTGGACCTGACCCGGGTATGAGCTCGCCCACTCCTGGATGACAGAGGACACCCTGGAATCAGACATCTGGAGGGGTTCAAAGGCAGAGACAGAAACAGACAACAGCATATTACAACATGTAATGTAGTTTAATTAGCTCCAACACGACCAGCTACATCAGTGAAAGGCTGCTTCTTGTTCTGGTAATAATGATCACTATATCCTAATTCAGGCCTCATTCTGCTGTATATTGTGCTGTATATTCGACTTTGATATGTAGGTTTTACTTTAATACCTCTGTACTTGTACTCATGTAAGGATGCAGGACTTTTACTAATAATAGAGTATTTTTATTACTGAGCGATATGTGCTTTTACTTTGGTAAAGGACTTTGATACTTTTTCTGCCACTGCCCTCAAATCTTATCTGTTTAAGGTGATGTTTAGGTGTCCATGTGTTTCCATAAATACCTTAAAATGAGTATTATTTAAATTGAATCGACGTTTAATTATGTTTGTAACATTTTGGATGCAGGGCAGAAAATACTGGTACCTTCAACAAGTTGTTTAAGTGGCAGATTTTGATTTCTGAATTTAAAAAAACAACACAACATTAAACATTACAATGGACAGATGTAACGCTGGGGCAAATAAAGTGACAATTTACAAGTAAAGAGTACTGAAATAATATAATGATCTGAAATAATTAGAAAGAAGATTTCTATGCAAGAATTTTAATCAATCATTTACGTCATTTTATTAAGAAAAAAACAGCTTCCAGCAACTGTTCTTCTGTAACCTTCTGTCAAAGTAAACTTTATGTCTTTAGTTTTTAGATGGCTGGTCATGTGTTGAGATGTATTGAGAGCATTTTTCATCATGTTCTGACATTTTCAAGACCAAACTATTAATCAAACAACTGAGAAAATAATCAGCATATCAAATAACAAAGTATAAAAATAAATGTTGGATGCAGCAAAGCAAAAACTAAACGTCAGACCATTAGAATATAAATTCCTTTACTGACAGCAATGCTGTGAATATGAATCTAGTTAAATTTATTGCAATTGCTCTTAATAATAACATAATAATAAATAAATACAATTAAAGTTAATCAGATCTATGTGTATGGTGTTAAATAAAGTCCAATTTAGTTAAATATATTAAAACCTCTAAATAACTGATAAGAAAACACCAGTTATGATCTGACTTACCATGACTTAACTCTCCACAGAGTCTCTCTTATTCTTCAGGTTCCTCTGACAGTTTGATTGAAAATGGTCTGAAAGACAGGAGACAGACAGGTACTCCCCTGATCTTCTCGCCATCACTTCCTCCCCCTCCTCCCTCCCTCCCTCCCTCCCTCTCGCTCACTCTCTCTCTTCATTTCAAAACTAACTATGTTAGAAAACTCAGCAGCTTTAAGCAAACAAGGTTAAGTAATTCACTAGCTAATGCCTGACTTTGTATGACGGCTTTCTAGTTATTTGCCGTCTTTTGCCGCCGCTCTCTCGCTTTATTATGTCATTATATCAACAGTACGAGCTGTAATTAGTTTTCCCTGTGAGTTCTGTCCTCCAGCGGCTTCCGTACGTTACTTTGGAATCAAAATGGCTGCGCCTGTTGACAACGTGAGTAAAGCTAAGCGAACTGATCGTTTCTAAAACATGTCTTTTATCCCTTACAATGCATATTAACGTTAGAGACCATTCTGACGATTTAGTGTATATTCTCAGGCTGTCTTTGATACGTGAGAGGGATAAATGCGAAAGATGATAGTTGCTTAATGGCGTAAGCTAGCTAGTTAGCCGGAAGCTAACTCACTTTTTTCTGCTACATTACCCACATTTTACCTGAGCTAAGTGGTGTTAGCAGTGTTTAAGTTGAATTTCTGACATGTAATTATACTTTCTAACAGGATTTAATTGAAAGTGATTTGCCCAAAGCTGTAGAGCTGCTGAAGAATCTCACAGAACAGGTAAGGACTTTACTGTAATAATAATAATAATAATGCGTATTGGTAAAGTAATGGTGACATGTATTTTTGTAATCCTGTTGCTGTAACGTGTATTTCTGCTGATTGGTCGGTCATCATGTGATGGAGTGTCACTTTTGTCACAGAAAGCGTGTGCAGACATAATTCCTCACCACTGCTTTTCTCCTCAGCTGGCCTCAGTAACGAGTCATGTCCGTGAGCTGCTGACACAGGTCAAAGATGGAGCATTTAACACGTCAAAGGTGAGCAGCGAGGCTGGATGAACAGCTGATTCACTGCATGTCTGCTGATTGTGGTTATTTGATTAATAACAGATTTGTAAGAAGATTTTCGCCACCCAAGTACAATGTGAACCAAGGCCAGGCCTGCATAATGGCTCCATCTTATTAAGACCTGTGTTGTGTCAATATTTCAAGGATTTTTTTGTGTTTTGGTGTCCCACCTGACCCAGACTGTCCTCTCTGACTCTCTCCCCGTCTCCCCTCTGCAGGGTTTGTCTTTCTTGGACCTCCGGTATCACCTGCTGCTCTTCTACCTCCAAGACCTCACGCACCTGATCGCCATCAAAACAGAAGGAGGCAAAATAAAAGACAGCGAAGCCTTGAACAGAGTGGTCACAATCAGAACGGTGAGATGATTGTAGAAACAGGCCGCTAATAATAAGCAGTTCATTGTCCTCCATCCAGCTGACACAGCATCTTAATGCTTTTCCTGTCTGTCTTTAAGGTCCTGGAGAAGATGCGGCCGCTAGATCACAAACTTAAGTACCAGATTGATAAACTGTTGCGCACAGCTGTCACCGGCAGTTTAGGTAAGACTCACTTCATGTTTGTCACAATGAATGCATCCACCAATAATCTACAGGACAACATTTCCTACCTTCCGTGATTCACAGGCTTCAGTACATAACAGTGTGTTATATTCTTGTGGATTTCAGCTGAAAATGACCCACTGCAGCTCCGTCCCAATCCTGACAACCTCATCAGCAAAGTAAAGCAGAATATTGTTTTTTTTTTTTAATCCCTCTCTTTATTTGGTTGGCAGTGTTGAATGTATCATACTGAAAACAAAATGTACTTCTCGTGTCTGACTGGAGACATTTAATCAGTCCATTGATTTTAGTAATTAAGGATGAAAAACATTTTAAATATTGAACATACAGTATTGTTAATTGTCTGACTGACGTTGCGTCTTTGCTTCATCAACCAGTTGGGTGAATCTGAGGAGTCTGAGGATGAAGCTGAAAATGAGACGGCCTCAGACAAGAAAGCAGCCCACTCTAGTGGCAGGAAATATGTACCGCCAAAGATTGCTGCAGTGCATTATGGTAATGTATTTGGTCTAACAGGGTTTCTTTCTTTGCTTTTCATAAAAACATTGATTCCGCTTCCATTCATTTGATGAAAGAGGGTAGATTTTTCTTCTTTTTACTTCTGTTGGAGTTAATTACATAGTTTGGAAAACAATTCTTACTTCCCCGTTCATTGATCTAGTAATCCCTGTTGCACAAAATAAAGAACCCTCCCCCCCACACAAATTCTCATGTGAACCTTTTTTGTCCAGACGGTGACATGACAGAAGCAGACAAGAAGAAGGCCCAGGCAGAGCGTCAGCGGCGTGCTGCCCTCAGAAGCTCCGTGATTCAGGAGCTCAGACAGCAGTACAGCGACGCTCCAGAGGAGGTCAGGGACAGACGAGACTTCCAGAGCGAGCGGGAGAGCCGCGAAGAGCTGCACAGGTGGGTACCTTTTTTACTTTACTTGAGCAGGTAGACACAATAAGGCTGAGGGGATTGGGTGCAGTGCAGTAGACTGAGATTATAGCTGTCACGTGAATATATCAATAACTCTCCACCGATAATATCTTGTTTTCTCTCCGCAGGAAAAATTATGAGGAGTCAATGATGGTGCGTCTCAACATGCCCAAAAGTCAGAAGAACTCCAAAAAGAGAGGCATGCTGTCCATGTCGGCCCAGCTGAGCGGTATCACGCACTTCAGTGACATCACAGCACTGACGGGTGGCGAAGGCGGACAGGTGAGCCATTTTTATCTTATCACCCACATTTTTATCTCCGACACAGGATGAAACACTGCTCGTGTGGAAAATCAGAATTCTTGGTCCAGAGGTATGAAAATCTATTTAAGTCCCCTTTCAGTTGGGGCTTGGAGCTAAATTTATTAGGCTTTGACACAGGAATAATTAGTGCTGGACAGGACATGTCGCTTGTGTGTTTTATAGAAGTCTAAACATTTGTTTATCTATGTGACTCAGTTGTCTGGTGCTGAGCTGGCAGTGCTGTTGGCAACAGTTACACTTTGTGCCTCCACAGTTTTGGCACCCGTCTCTGTGCCGTTTCCTCTCTCAATTCACTGTCTGCTGTCATAAAAAGCACTAATGAGGTAGAGTAATGAGTAGCCAACCTCATGCTGATAGTGTGTCTGCTCCACTGGAAAGTGAATTCAGCTAAATGCATTTAAGAGGACTTTGTTTAGGCTTTGTACTGGACATGAGAAGCCACCAGATGATGTCGTTAACAGGCTTTAACAGGCTCATCTCCGTCCATGAATGGGAGCTTTGTGGCTCGTCTTTATTTAGCTCACATTCTTAATGCGGCTGCCGGCCCTGATGCTTTTTTTGTTGGTGCAGGACGGGGATATCTCCCGCCCCAAGAAGAAAAAGAAACTCATGAAGAAGAAAACCAAAAGAAGAGGTGAGTATAGATGGAATTTCCTGCCATTTCTATTCTTAAAAATGGCCAATTAAGTCAGACTTATACTTCCTTAACTTTGTTATGCAATTACATAAGAATGATTCCAGCATAGGCTGTCTTGAGTCTGCATGTAGTGCAACACCAGGACTATGTAATTGGCATAATTGTGTTAGGTCACAGAAAATGTATTTTAAAACTAAATAATAAATGTAACATTGAGCCATCTGTGATCCTGTCTCGTGTTAATAATCACCCTTCTTCTCTGCAGCTTTTAAGAAGCACAGATAGACCTGAAGCATAATGTCCACTGATGGAAGACGACCAAGTGATGACATGAAGACAACTTCTTACCAGCAGCCGGCGTCGTTTATTACTAAATTCCCCATCACCTCTTCATGTCACACCTTTTTCATTGTTTGTATAATAAACATTTACTGTTGACTTACAGTCGACCACTGTGTTTGTCGTGTTTATCTCCATTACAGAGCAGTCACATTACCTCCTTGTCAACAGGTAACAAACAGACTAGAAATTACGACAAAAACAGTGAACAACCACCTGGTCTTACTCATAAGGGGACCAATGAAATTGTACATTAGACATTAAACTAGAAATTAACCAAGCCCGAGGGGACAGGACAGCGTGTTTTGAACAAAATCACAGAGACAGACACTCATTTTTACACAATGTCTTTATTTTTTTTTCCTAATTACAGACTCATGGGTTAAAAATAAAAATAAAAAAAGCAAAACATTTGTTCAAACCCACTCCCCCTTGTCAGAAAAAAAACCGTCTCCACACAAACCCCACCCCTGACTTTCCCCGCCCTAAAATAACAGCTCTGGCCCACTCCAATTTATTAAATTAATAATCAATGCCGTTAGCTCGTCAGCCTTCCTCAGACAAGCCGTGACTGCACTGCGCGTAGTCAGAGAAAGGGGGCGCCTTAAGGTCCGCACTGTACACCCCAAAAAACACCCTCGTCTCTGGTCCTGCCTTCCTCACTCACCAAACTTGCCTGCCTGCCACTCAGCTATGTTGGCTTCGGCTCTCTGTATATAAATCATGTGTTGGGTCGGCTGCCCGTTAAGTGCTGCCTGTACTGCAGTGTGCTGTGGTGTATGTTGAACAGGTGTGTGTGTTGGAGTGTGTCGTCCGTGTGTGAGTGAGTTGAAGTGTGAAACGGACTAAAAGCATCATCAGCGTTTGCTGTTGTAGTAAATGCCCCCCGCGGCGGGCCTGTGGTCGCCCTGCCCCCCTCCCCCGCCCCCCCACACGGACAGGATGGGGTGAGTGTGCATAGCGGGAGCAGAGAGAGAGAGAGACGCTGCGGAGACAGTGGGGGGGGCCTGCGCCACCTGGGGAGGGGTCGTCAGCCTCCACTGGTCCTGAAACCTGAAACGACAAGAAGTGGTCTAATATACAGAGAGAGGAGAGGGGGGGAGGGAGGGGGAGGAGGAGAGACGGAGGGGGGGGAGGGGACAAGGAGCACAGAGGGGGAGAGGGGGGAAGAGGGGTGGGGTGGGGTGGGGATGTAGGGGTTGCACGAAATAAAAACATTGATGCCTGTCAAAGGAATAAAAAGGAGCTTCGGCCATGCCTTAGGTGGAGGTGACAGATATGGACGAGCGGTGGGGAGGTGGCAGCACACGGGGGAGGGAGTATAAAAAAAAACCAAAAAAAAAAAACCTATGCATGTACAATCCCGCTGAACACTGAAGGTCCATCACTGTCCAGAGAACAGTGGACAGAGAAAAACAATCCATGGTATGATGAGCCAAAGAGCAGGAGGTGGGGGCGGGAGGGTGGGAGAGAGCATGAGTTATAAAATGCAGGGAGGGAAGGGGTGAGAGGGGCAGAGAACGGCGGACACAAAGGGGGTTGAGGGGATGGGGGGGTGGGGAGGTAATGATATACTCCAAACCACAAACTTAAAACACAACAACAAATACTCTGCCTAGTGGAAGGTTCACATATGTACGATCAATTAAAAACAAAACAAAAAGAGTGAATACATTATCTTTCCTGGTTCTGCCCCCCCGCCCCTCCACCCCCCTCACCCACACGTTTTCTTTTTCTTTTTTTTTGTCTCTTTTTTTTTTTTTTTTTTCTTGTTTCGGTGGTGGTGGAGGGTGAGTGGGTGGGCTGTGTTGGTGATGGTGTGAAAGCAGGAGGTCACAGCCAGACCAAAGGAGACACATCTGCAGCCTGAGATACCATCATCTTCTCTCCCCCCCCACACTTCCCGCCCCTCAAAACCAACAAAACAAACAAAAAAAAAACAAATCTGCCACCGTATTCTTTCCCCAACGGCCAACTTATACCTTACCAGGGGCGACCGCATCAACCTCCGCACACGCACGCTCACACACAATCTCACACTGCGGCCAGTCAGTCTCTCTGTCCAGGAGAAGTTTTTTTTTTCCTTTTTTTGTCTTTTCTCTCTTCTGGGGTTCTCTTCTTTTATTGTTGGGGATGGGGAGGATTTTTTTTCATTGTTTGTGCATATGTGTGTATGTGTGTGTGTGTGTTGTTTTTTTTTTTGTTTAAATGGGAACAGAGAGGGGGAGAGAGATAGTAAGGGAGTGTTGGGGAGGGAGGGGGTGTTTAGTAAGGGGAATACCACGATGTTGTTCGCCCTCGGCCCCTGGAAAAGAGAGAGAAAAAGAGGGTGAGTTCTTTTCTGGTTGGCTTAAGAAGACGGACACCAATTTCCTGGTGTGATAATATAATAGATACGTGTATGTGTGTGTGACTGTGGGCACAGAAAGGGTGTGCTGAAATTTCAGTCCAAGAGGTAAACTGAAGGGGAAAGAATATATTTATATATGTATCAAAATGAATGACAGAACGTTTAGGACAGTGTGCATAAATCACTAAATGGACATACCATCCTAAAGGTATTGTGCCTTTGATCTTACAAGGTGTTACAGCAAATCAATCTGGAAGAATAGACCAGAGTGCTGAAAGAAGCTGAAAGCAGCTTTGTCAAGAGAGGAAAAGTGTTTAATTTCCAGATGTTAGAATAATGATTAGTGTGTGGGTGTGAGGGGACAGCAAAGGCACTCTCTCTCCCTCTTTCTCTCTCTCTCTCTGTCTCTCTCTGCGAGAGCCGCCTCTGGGGTCACTGTGGGGAAAGACCTTGAGGACAAACAGCACCACACATATACCCCCAGCAGGACACAGTGCAAATACATGTACACACACTTGACAATTTGGGGGACAGGACTCGTGGTTATACACTCAAAACGCTCCCCGACGTGTACACAAAAGCCAGGCAGCAGCAAACCATCCACACGCCACCTCCTCTCTCTCTCTCTCTCACATGTGCACATCATTCAGTAGCAACAAAACACACACACACAAAATATAAAAAGGGGTCACACTGGGACTGAAACCAGTGGTCGTTGGGCTAAGATGCTGAGGTCAGGCTGCAGTAATGAACCCTCGTTTCTGGGAGTGAACGCTGTAAAGGTGAATCTGAGTTGAAGTGTGTGTTGTGTTGTATGCGCGGGGGTTCTCGTACATGCGAGGACAAACACTCAACATTAGCACAGAAAAACAAACAAAAGTTCTTCCACATCATGAGTACAGCATGTGCGTCTCCCGGCTCACATCAAAATCTTTGCTTTCACCGTGCCAACTTGGGAAGATGACAACAACATCAATGGATGCATGAGTGGAGGAAAAGTAAAAAATGTTTGCAGCCACAGGCCAGTTCCTTAAGTGCATGTAAACATGAATGGTCCTTTGTTCACTGGCTTTCCGGCTAGGGTGCAAGGATATGAGGTGCTAGACAAACGCCACTATTTGGCTGTGTTGTCCTTTAACACTATTAATTCCTGGCAGATGAGACGCCGACGTGCTGCGGCCTTGTTAAATCTTATCTTCTTATAAACAAAGCCAATCAACACATACATACTTAAATGAAACATCCTGGGCTTTGAAACCTTCCCAAGCACACGGTGGGTCGATGCACAGATTTTGAACTCACCATGTGTTTTTCTGCACCATGGATGTGTTCCCACAACAAGACAAGGCACCAGTGAAAAGTGTTATTTGGTTCAGATCTGAGCCTGATTATGTTCAAGTGCAGCGGTAGACTAGTGATGAATTCCTGATGTAGCAATTGAACAGCCCTCCTCTCCTCTGCAAGCACTGATCAAGGCCAGTTGATCAAGGCCAAGTGGGATCTGCTCCCCAGCAGGATACATACTAGTGTTACACACTAACCAATGCTGCTTGATTATGGGCAGACAGTGAACTATGTAGTTATCAGTAATACCCTCGAGTGTGTTTTCTATGATTAGGAGTATAGTCATAACAGTCACATATTACTATTAACAACAACAAAATCGTTTCATGACCTTGGAAATACCAGGTTCAGTCCGACTGCCCGAACAACATCATTCAAAACCTTTAATTCTTAACTTGTGTGTTTCTTTAGCCTTTTGAGGTTAATGTATTCTGCTGGATAGGATGTCAAATCTGATTATCTTCACACAACTGCAAACCAGTCAAACAGAACATTCAAGTTCAACGATCACAATATGCTTTACCTATGCATAGAAACCAACAAGCTAACTTTAAGGCCTCAAAATCAAATGCAAATGTAGCGTACAGTCTTTACGCCACTAAACTACCCGTTAGTATCAGCACTTTCAGAGCCTGGAGCCTTGATTTAATATCACCCCCCCCACCCCCTCCCCAAGTCTTTGTGTGCCTTGTCCTGCAGCTCGGGCCAAATCCCAGTGAGTAAACTGGCAGGGTTAGGGTTTCTTGGTATGTGTGGGAGTGGCTGCAGTAAGTACACAGAGTGATTAGAGAGATTCTGACCTTGAGGTTCAGACACTTTCTCACACAAAGGAATGAATAGAGATGTAACCCTTTCTTGTGGTAAAAGGCAGCCTAGCTGAAATAGGAATTCTTTGCACAAACACTTGAGAGCAAGGGCAAAAAGATGGAACAGACTAAATAGGGGATTTTCAGAAGAACTTAGCAAACTGTTTAATCAAAGTAAATCAGACAAAGACTTCTGCATGAAGAATTTTAGACTACATCCAAAATAACTGCTGCAGCATCTTTCCTCTGGAAAATGTTCTCCGTAGAACATCGAGTATTAAACAACAGCCAAGGCCTGAAGGTTCCAGATGCTCTGCAGGGACGATCAAATCAGAATCTCTCTGTCTCAAAGCTCAGTGCCTGAGTGGGGAACTTGGCATGCTGATAAACGTGTTTGGCACCACACCACCTTTCTCACTCAGAAAAAAACAAGATGGCTCTACAGACAGAGCTCTGTGGGGCTTACATGGAGTTTATAGTGAGATTCTCTGCAGCTTTGATTTCTCACTGTCTACCAGGGCTAGTTTACGGTTAACATAAGGGGGCAGCAGGTTATGTTGTGAAATTATGCTCAAAATACCCGCTCAGACTATTTATGCATCATCTCGTTTATAGAAACTGTGCAGCAGTAATAGTTTGCTGCCATGTGTTTTAATGACTTTTTTTTGCAGTGACAACCCCCGAGCAGCCTTGCAGTGGAAAGCAGACTACAAAGACTCACTGGACCCCAGTACAGAGCTCTTACGTACAGCCCACCAAAACACTGTATATACAAAGCCACCAGAATCCCAGTGCACATCAATCTGATCGACACTAGGCCTTTCCTCTTGTTCAGTATGGATCACAGCAATGGCAGACCATACCCACCACAAGCACATCCCAGATTTCAAGCTGCGATGGGTTTTGAACACACTATGGATGAGATTGACCATCAAAACACAACTGCCAGGAAGCTGCAGCGGAGTGAGCAAATGCTATGGGCCACTAGTGGTCATCACACAGCCATGAAAGGTCCTTCTACAAAAGACCCCCCAATCTTTTCTGAAGAGATGAAAATCACTGAGTGCAGCCAGCTAAGCTGTGCATCGCTACCTGTTATAATCAAGATTGTATTGGCATCGGCCCAAACATGGTTCGAACTGAGTGTGTGCACAGCCTGGGAAGAGCAAACTGATGTGCACCGAGTCCGATTGCCTCTATTGAGATGGTTTTATGTGATGTGGCATGCAATGAGCCCCTCAGTCCCACAACTGACGTGATGTGACTTCTAACCTGCCTACATGGCCTGTTTGTGTTCCTGTGTTTCTATTACAGTCTCTAATACAATCTGGACCTCTAACTTAGCTTGAAAAAGTCAATACATGTTGAAATGTAATTCAAGTTCTTACACACCTCACTGTTTATAAAGCTGTCATATTTAAACACTGCACACAAAATTAAAATCCGAAAAATTAAGACTTTTAGAAATGTTACCTCCTATTCACTGACAATGCTCAGATTGCTCCTCTGACCCTGCTGTACTTCCCTTCTCTGTTCTAGCCATTCATGAAGGAAATGTGTTTTTTTTTCTCACCTCCATTCCAAACTTATTTTCTATTAGCCTATTCAGTCATTTCAATGCAACCACATAAAAACAAAAACCCTTCCTTACACCAAACTGTCCTGGCAAATTAAGTCTAGAGTGAAAAAGCTAAATGTGGACAACAATATCCACCAAGCAAAGCGATAAATGTCATTCTCTGGGTTACTTTCAGAGCTGTCCTCCATCTGTTTGTTAACTAAAGATCACCCAGTCACAGACAGGCTAATGCTGTGGGCATTATCACCAGCCGCATGCACTTCAAGTGCACCTGTTTTCTTGCCTGTTTTACAAGAGGGTAGAGAGTAACTATGCTGGTGCTAGAGATACCATATTTAAGTAAAGCTGTCAAGTTCCCCATTTATGAACACCATCCCAGTTTCCCTGCATGTTTTCATTTCAAATGGACATAATCAGTGATTCCTTCATCAAGCCATTAGCTTCCTTTTCCTGTTCTTCATGTGGTAAAATACAAGTGGAACTGCGCTAACTCCGACTATAATAGAGGGCAGAAACAGGCCACACTGTAATTTTCTGTGGAATAGTTTGTAAACTCGCTTGGTCAACAAATAGCAATAAAATTCATCACAATTGCAGGTCTATTTAACTCTTCAACACCAGCTGCCAGTTCTGGCTGGTCTGCCTTGATTGTCTTGTCCTTTCCTTTTCAGTGAAAACGGTGAGTGAGGTGCATGCAGGTGCAGTGTTCTCCCACGGTGTCAGAGGTGAGGCGTCTCGACGTCAGCTCTCACCTGAAGGCCCGTCCTCTGCCTCTGGGTGGTGTGTAGCCGCTATAGTAGCGTGCACGCGATGAGAAGCTTCCTCCCCGTGACCGGAACCGAGCCCGTGGAAAGCCGCGGTCTGTGGTGCTGATGCCTGGTCTGTTTGTTCTCTTAGCGCCCACCTGAGGAGCGAGAATCCAGCAAGGGACATTTTCACGTTTCACGTTCTACTAATAATAAATGATTTTTTTTTTAAATAAATGATTAAATAAATCTCATTTCAAACATTTTACATAAAACTTTCCGTCCAGTTTGCAAAAGGGCTTCTATGGATGCTTTTTTAGTCAGTGGTTTAGTGTGTCAAGCAACAACAATGAAGGTAAGACAGTGTAACCACATTTCTATAAACACAAAGGAAAGCGTACCCATTCAGCCGATCAGGACGAACCAATCAAACCCATCCAGAACTGGTACAGTGATCAAAGTAGCTTTTGTCACCGTCACTGCGAGCATCAGCTAAATTTAGCCAACAGTGCCTACTCTGGGGCCGTTTTGTTGTGGTGGTCACTGTGATTGTTTCACTTCTATTCAGTTCACCTTGTAAATGCACCAAGTGTTCCGAGTCGGACAACTCACAATGATGAAGCCATGATCAGGGGGTGATCTTGTTTATGCTTCTCATGAAGAGAAAATGAAACGGTCACATTGCCCTTCTCTGATTTCCTCTCACAATAGTGTCACTTTTCTAGTTATTCTGACCCACAACTGCTGAAATCCCAGTGCGAGAACCTCCCTGTTGCACTCTTTGAAAATAGGAAAAATGAGAAAAGGCTGAATTGTGAATCTCTCTTACCTTTATCTGCCTTCCTCTGAAAAGAGACTCGTCCAAAGCCATGGCTGTCCTAACAGACTCTTTGTCTGCAAACTCAATATAGGCAAACCTGAAGAAGAAAAGAAGAAAAAGTATCACTCAATTAGAGAAGTACTCAAATACAAACTAAAAGCAACAACAAGTATCTTGATTTATTGAAGAAATACCGACAACAGACATTAAATGAAAAATTTGCCTAAAACTGAATAACAGCGTGCATAAAGTCATAAGATTTAATGTTAATTTACCCTTACAGAAGCTGTATGCTTGATAGTGGGCCAAATCTAGTCCTGGGCACCCATTAATGTTGAGCTTTAATGTTGAGCTGACTTTTATATATTTTTTTTTTTTTAAAGAAAAGCACAATCAATCTTCATTTTCTTTTTGCTTAATAAAAATCTGTCCACCCACAGTGTGATTTTGCCTGATTTTCCAGCCAACTGTGTGACTTTTATACATTTGCCATACAAGACAATGATAAGCACTGTCCACTGATTCATCCTCTGCATAGTGAGAAGGAAAATGATGGTTTATTACCCTTTGGGATGCCCTGTGTATTTGTCACATAGGATGGTGACTCTGTTTACTGAACCGCAGCCATGAAAGTGAGCCTCAAGCTCTTCTGCCGTGGCACCGTAGTCCACCTGAAGAAAGAAAGTAAAAAGTTGGACATCAAAAGAGCTGCATCGTTTGTACATGAGCAAAAAAATAATAATCAAGATTTCAGTTATTTTGCATTAGGCTTTAACATCTACATGTTTATGCAACGAATACAGAGAGATTATGGCACAAGCTTAATACTGCCTACAGCAGGGTGTCCTAAAAACGTGTGTGTGACGAGGGAGGATACTGGAGACACCGTGCATAAAACAGGTGTTGCCTGGGTGCTTCACCAGTCACAGCTTTATGGCAGAGTAGCAAAGCGTGAAAAAAGTGAATGTTTGCTAGGGGACACACTGGCGATTGTGAACATGTTCTACGATTGTATGAGATCCAACTGTGGCTCTGTGGTCACTGTGGTAAATGTTTCGTTTGGCAGAACCCAAACAATGACTAGTTTTCCAGCAACCCCACAACATCATTGACATCATCTCAAAAGATGCTGAGAAACAAGACAATGTGTCCTAAATTACATCTGTGTGAGACAACAAGGAGACTCACATTTCCGACATAAATCGATCTGCCGTCTGCCTCCATCTTTTCCTCGATGGACATGATGACGGGGCCGACTGCACAGGGAAGAAAAAAAAAACAATTTACATGAGTAACAAAAAAAAACAGCTGTTTCTCAAATTACATGTTGTGAAATTAAGTGTGTACAAATAGCAAGTCCATCAGATGTCAAGAATGGACGGGTGGTGCATAAAGTACAGGTGTGAAGGCAACGTTAAATTTCCCGTTTGAGGTCGGGGCTGAGAGAAGTTGCTTGGCTTTTATATTGGTGTGTTACACACATTTTAAATTAAAAATTACAAGTGAAAGTTTGCTGCATTTTAAGACCATTTCTTAATTGTGGCATAATTACATTTATTCACCACCATTCTGTCCGTGTTGTTTTTTGGTGATATCCTCATCATTTACCTTAATAAACCCCTGCAATATTCAAGTCGAACTTAAATCTTAGGTTATAATATACAATTTGATTTGTAGATGTAATTTGAGTAACAGACTTCTTATTATTCTGTCCTCCACACGTACCCTGCGGCCAGTGGCAACTTTACTTTCTTGACTCTAAAGCACAAGCACTCGGTATTGACATGCAAATGTTTTTCTAGCAATTCAATGCACTAAAGTAACTGAGAGTCAATCTGAACTTTTAAATTAGGCACAAAAGCAGATAATGAGATTATTTTGAGAGTATGGAATCCTTCCATCCATTGGTTAATTTGACAGTGGAGAGAGAGAGATAGGAAATGTGGACAGATGGGGAGAAAGTAGAGGTCTCCCCTTCACAAACGCACCTGGTGGGGGGCTGAGATTCATCTGTTTCTCCACCTCGTTCTGTAGCTCCTTCAGCTTCTCGGCCTCTTCCTCCATCTCTCTCACTCTGGCTTTGATTGCCTCCAGCTCCTGCAACACAGGCGCAAATTCCATCAGAGCTGTCAGTCCACCATGTGCACAATAAAACTCACTGAACCATTAAATCAAGTGACATGGATGTTATGTTACGCTAACAAATGCTGAACAAGTACTAAATCTAGTCATGAAAATGTGATCAATAACAAATGTTGACAATTGCACCCAAGGGAAGATGGTACAGCAGCAAGAGGATGCTGTAAGTGATTGTGCTGTTACAATATGACCTCAATCCAAACGTTTCTGCCCAAAATCAAAGAATCCACACACAGACTACCTCCATCTAAAAATGTATCGTCTGCCTGGTCCTGCAATGCCTCATCCCCCACATTTTTAGTGTTCTCTGCAGCCCAGCCTAAATTTGGTAGTAGCTGCCTCCTACAACCAGCGTGTTAACCTTGAGGGCATAAAAAAAACCTGCCTACTCAGGCCATGATACGCTCGAGTAACAGATGCAAACTAAACTGATTTATCAGTATGGCATGTTCAGTTTCACATTTTCTGTCACTTCTCACCGAGTATAAAGCAAAAGGTCAGTATAAAGATACAACACAGAACCCAGATGATGAGTAAAACAATTGTATCATGTGTCAAAACAAATTCAAACACAGAATCCTTTGTTAAAGTTGTCTACTATGTAAAAACACATACAATTGTTACACAAATGTTGTTATTTCTCTCATAAATACAATATTTCTGGCTGACACCACTCTGGGCTCATGTGCCTGACGATAGGCATTTATTTTACTTTGACACTTAACATGCAAATAAATAATTTGTATGACAATCAATGATAAAGTTTATTTGTTGGAGGTGTAATACAACGGGAGATGTATTTGGGGCAGTGGTGGCGGTGAGGTCCGAGGCCAGATTTAAGACTGATACACCCGCAAATCAAATAAAAAATAATTTAAAATTCTTCTGGTGAACACAGAGATGGCTGTGTCCTCACGTGGGAGCGGACCCTCCTGTCTGACAGTGGTGCACTGCAGCACAGTGGGAGTCATTCCAGCTCCATCCAGGGCTGCTGCCTATGCTGACAGGATTTGTAATGTAAAGGCTCTTTGTACATCTGGGTGCAGTGACACAGGCACACAGTGTTAAATTCAGGTCTTCTGACCAGAGGAGCGGTGATAACGGCACCATCTTTTCTCAGCCCTCTTGTATCCATGTACCTGATAAATGTCACCCATCAAATGTCAACACTTCTACCTGCCTGCATCCCGTTGCATGTGGAGATCATGCATGAGGATTGTTAAAATTAGCCATCGGACATTGATACGTTGGGTCTCCTATTTTTTGTCGCATATTCAGAGCAGGCTCTTTCACTCCCCTCCCTTCTCTCATTCTCTTTGCCCTAACAAAACACTGAAGGATGCAAACCCAGCCCCTCAAATACCGCAACCCCCTGCTTCTGCGTTGTATGCCGCGCTCTCACTGCCCGACAGACAGCACAGCACAGCACTACCATCTCTAAACCCACCTGGACATGCTGCAGAGACACTGCCGGGAAATGTCCACTTGTGTGCAGGTGTCGGAGAATGAAATTTGGGTGCATCTTGAACCACAATACATGGCACAGCAAAGCGTATGCTCCGATGGTGCGCCAACCCACGTCCAAAACAAATGACAAAGATGGTCAGGTGCATGTCTGCCATCTCCACCCTAGCTTTGTTAGAATGAGCTAGCATGTCAGCCAGTCAGCTCGCCGTTATAGCCTGGTAATAAGCACGGGTAGTTTGTTTGTAGCTAATAGTAGCTAATAGTAGCTCCAGTGGCTTAAAGGAGCAAAGTCCGCATTTTATCTCGCGACGAGTGATTACGGTTGACAGATCTTCTGGTCATTTCAGCTGCAGCACTTGATGCTACTGTTAGCCTCCTGCCGCTCGGTCATTTGCATGAGCACACACCGGAGCCTGAAATGCAGCAGCAGCACAATGGTGAAGCCAAACGAAATAAAAGATGTCATTACCGTAAGCAGGTCGCCTTTTCGAGCAGGTAGACTCGCACGGCGGCGGCTAATGGCGGCGGCCTGTCCTACCCTCGCCCCTTACTGTCTCCCGCATCTCCGTCTCGCATTTTTTTGGCGACGAGGATCCCCCCCCTCCACCCCAACTGCTCGAGCTGCTCCCTGGCGCAGAGAAACTGGCGCCGCTGTTGCGCCAAGATGGCTGCCGACACCACGCATGTCACCACCCATTTATACTGCACTGCGTGAACCACAATGGCGGTTAATATCGACCTGGCGATAGCAGAAACGCACACGGCATGTGACCCGAGATTTATGGGTGAAAATATCAACAAATTGCTTGCCCCGGGTTTCATTATCTACATCGCCTGTGCCATGACGTGCCCCGGTGTTCATGTGGACTCTCATGACTGAAACAATGCCCTTCACTTACCGGGTCTTCAATCGCGGCCTCTCCCTCTTCTAACCCCGGTTCTTCGTCGCCGACACCCGGGTCTTCCAGCTCGGGATGTCCGGGGTCTGAATCTAATAGGGATTCCTCCGCCAGTCCGTTACCGAACTCCGCCATCGCCCTGGTCCAACTATACCGACTCGCCTCGTGGCCAAACCAACGTTGCAGGCCCCTACTCACACACAAGGGGGGTAGAGTGAGCGGGGCGGCGGAGAGAAAAAAAACGGCGGAAAACGCCGATTAGTAAAGTTAAAATGGGGAATAAAACGCTAGCTCCAGTCCCAACCACTACTCAAACAGCATACCGCGAGTAAGGAGGCCTGTTTTGCTCACTAGCTTTACGCAGCGGTCCTAATTTACGACAGATATCCTAGTTTATTTACTTAAACGTGTGTATAAAAAAGGCGAGGAGACTACGCGAGAGCGGCGGCTTCCCTTCACTTCAGAGATGGAAGCCGGGGGCGGAGTCCTGTAGCACTGCGGGCGTGAAGCGCTCAGCCCGATTGGTCAGCAGGTGATCCTAGACAAACCTCTTTGCTGTCTGCTTCGTTCCTATTGGGCAATCGTAAAGAGCTTTCCGGTTCCCCCAAATCGCATGTGTGCTTTTAATTGGATTAGGTTTCTGTCGATCACATTGTAAGTACACTGGTAAAGCCAATTGTTCGGTAAATTAATGCCAGACACAGTCGAATCGGTCACGTACTGTATATTATCTCCCCTAGAATGACCTGTGCCCTTTATTCAAATATGCCACTCAGATAAAACCTCACATACAGTGTTAAGAATTTAAACCCATGTCCCACATACACAAAAAAAAAAGACCAAACTAATGGCTCAACGCCACTGCAATCATACAGGTGTTGTTCAACTGATTTTATTTCTTTTTCTGTATATCAAAGAAAGCATAATGGAGACCAAACACAAAAAGGCAGGTACAAGTGAAGAGGAAAAAAATAAGCTTAATCAAAAATCTAACAATTCATAACAACACTGCCACTATTATTGTTCAATATTCATAGGAATACCATACTGTTTTTGAGCAGAGGTGGCATTTAAAACCATTATGGATCAATAATAATCAAAAACAGTGATGAGTAGTAATGATAAATCGTATAAGTAGTAGTACAGTTATAACAATAGTGATAATCAAAGTGACAATGAAACAAAGGGGAATAAAAAGCAGATCTCCATAAAAACCTATCTAGTTTGGACAGTGCAACACCGTGTCTGTGTGTGTGCGTGTGTGTAATCCCAGTCTTGGAAGTTAAAGCACTCCAGTCCTTTGCTTTACACACAAGATACAGTTTCCAACAAGAGTACAAATTATTACTCATGAAAGGACATCGTTACCCTCCTCGTTTCTAAAACCACACCAAGTGACTCTCAATGTCATGTTGATGGCTGTGTTCATTTGAAATGTCTGTAGCTTGTGCAAAAATTGTGGACTAGTGCAAGTGTCAAGCCGTGGGATGTCCTTTACAGTTTGCATTTACGAACACCTCTCCTGCTCTCTGTCGACCTCAAGATTGCTTTTTGGTTTCTGAATGACAGAAAGCAAAGGGAGGATTACTTTGGAATATCAGTTATTTTTAATATATTTCTTTACAAAAGTTCATGTTTTAGTTTTGCATTTTGTTAAAACTATCAATAGTAACATTAATATACAACTTAAATTGAAGGAAAACATCTTTAGTATGTTATGTGTCCTTCAACACAGCACCATCTTATTAGCTCTCGTCAACACATTTAATGTTTCCCAATTTGCTTCCAAGATTTGAGTATCCATTAGTCCCTTAAAGATACTAGTAATACCCAACTCTCTCCCTTGTCATGGTTTCCAGATAGCAGATCTCATTTCACAGCATGTACATTACCAGAATTAGTAACTCTGTATCAAAACTGAACAAAACAAGGGGGATGGGGGGAGAATGGGGGAAACAGCCCATTTCAAGCCCTGTTTTTCTTAATATTTCTAGAGGCTTGGCTTCTGACCTAAATAAAAATCTCTTACACCAGTTTTTAATTGCTTCTATTGTAATTTGTATAAATATTGAAGTAAATAAAAATGAGTATTTAACTTTTCTGTCTTATGCACAGTACTCATGGCAAAGAAAACTGCAAATTTACAAAAATCAGTCTGATCCTCAGTGCCAGGTAAGGTTGAAATTAGCATGATGAGAGGATCATCTGGGCTGGATTTTATATACCTGGTGGTGTTGCTTCTTAAGGCTGTCATATTTCTAACACACCTACAGTAGGTGAAAACATTTAGCTTCTCAACCAACCAGTTTGAAGAGCTGCATTTCAAAATGAGACGTACACTATTCAGAGGGAAAGTGAAATCCACAGGATCAAAGAAAATTTGTTGCAAAAACATAAAATTGGTAAGTCTAGTCCTTGGCCAAAAGATTGCTGACAACTTTACAGGCAGGATTTGCTATGTTTAAGATACAGAATATGACATTCAGATATTTCCCCCCAAATATGGATATAAAAGCATTTTGGAACAGAGCTCTTCTTCATTTACATAACCCGGTCTGCCTCTTGCTCAATATTATGCTCACACCTAAAGCATTTCTCTTTAGACTACCAAAAATCAATTTATTTCACGTGATTTATATTAAGGCATCCAGCATGCATTAGTGTATCTTTCCATATAAAGACACTTGCATTAGAATGCTTAAAAACATTTCAAACAATGTAAAATGTGTCAAAGTGCGGTATGCCAAGATTCGACTTCCCTCAGCCTCTCTTTTTGCCCTGTCTATTTGGATTGTCATGAAAACTATGAACATGTAATTGGGGACAATGCAACAGCCCTATTCTCTCGCTCTCTTAAGTACCTCTTTTTTTATATCCCAAATGAATGGACACAACACTCTTCAGATCACACTCCTGTAGCCAAAAAAACAGAAAGTGACAGTCAACACCAGTTCTTCTTCTCCCAATGGTTCAGTCCAGTCATATTGTATCCAAGAAATCTTTGCTCTAGAAGTGAAAGTAGGCATGAGAAAAACAATTCCACAGGAGCAAACTGGGAGTTATCAATGTGAGTGTTTCATGTTATTATCCCAAAAAGTGTTTCTGGGCCTACCATCAAATGGCCACTTCCAAAGAGAAAACACTTTTGCATCAGTCTTAAGAGTAGGACAGTTCAAGCATGGCAAGTTGAGTGCCTTTACAAATTATAGGAAGGTAATATGTGACCACAGGCTTGGGACCAAAAATGTTTGGATAAAGTGTGTGAGGATCAGGGGAGACCGTGTTCATCACTTATCAAACAGCAACGGATTAAGTGTGAAGCAGCATGGAAACAGTCTGCTGTTGTATTGGATTCCAGGTGAACTCTATAGATTAACAGATTTTGAGTAAGTGAAGGTTGCGCAAGGGATAGCGGGTGCAGGGGGAGCCAACTTCAAAAACTAAAGAAATTAGCTTTTGAGGATTAGTGCTCAAATCTGTTTATTAAAATCTGAGGAGCCCAAATGGGTCCAAGAATAGTCAGTGTGCAGACCAATCCTGATCTGAGTCTTTTAACTGTTGCTGGTGGCCGTCGGTGGAGGCGACTCAATAATCTCCCCTCCAGAACCAGCACCAGAACTGGTTACAGGAGTGGAATGAGGGACCTGGGAGCCCGGCGCAGCACTGCCCGGTCCGCTGTTACCGCTTCCGTTCTTGTTGACGAGCGTCGTTGGCTGGCCAAAGTTAGTGGTTCTCAGGGTTGCCAGATGGCGTGGGGAGAAGACGTGGGCCCTCGCTGCAGCCCGGGATTCAAAGGAGACGTTGCAGGCATCACAGCGGCCCGTCAGGGTCTCCTTTGGCACTGGCTGGCCGGCCATTGGGGAAGATGGAGGTTCAGTAACTGTCAGCTGAACAGGTTTGGGCAGGATGGGGCGATTGGCTTTGAGAGCGTTGTACTGCAGGTAGCTTCCTGAGCTCACGTCCACCTTCCCACCTGACAGAGGAGACTGGGAATGGGAAGGTGGGGTGAATAGACGGGACCAAGGACGGAGAGAGGGAATATGATTATGAAGTCTAACTCTTGTTTAAGGTTTCACTGAACCATCTGAGTAATATTCAAGCACTCTGTATAAGTGCTAACTAAGTAAAAAAATTTGACAGTAATATTTCATTTTGACTACATGCATTTTATAGACAGACAAAATGCGCTCTTGGGTACTCAAAAGTAAGCAATAGGAGTACTATGTAATCTATAATACTCCAATAATCAATATATACTATTGTCACAATAATATGACAAACTACTGTGGTAGTGTCAGCTGCGTTGTATTTGGGTCTCAGACACATTATGTTTTTAGAGGAGAAATAATGGCTTGAATGCAGCAGTGTTGGACAATAGAGTTGAAATCAATTTCACAAAGTTAATACAAATTATTTTTCTAACAAGTTATCACAATTTGGAAAATACATGCAAAACAAAAATCACATAAACATTGATGTGTTCCATTTCTATGCATTACACCGTTATTGCAAAATAACTATTGTAAAATAATAGTGAGTTCAGCGCAATTTGATTCCAAAGTCAATATAAAATATTAAATTATTGCCCAATCCTTGAATAAAAAGGTGCAAAGCAGCAATGTGATGCCAAGAAAAACTAAAAGTTTAATCTTCTCAGTGACCTAGCTTGCTGTCAATTTTATCTCTCTTTTCTTATTCTACTGTAGTACAATAATGTGATATTGTGCCAAAGAGATTAAAAAAATACTGTAGAGCAACACTACTTGCCAGCTCACCATTTTCTCTTGCTGTAGCCTCCAGCGCTTCTCCTTGGCTCTGGTGTTTTGGAACCAGATCTGCACCACCTTGAGTGGCAGGTTGAGCTCGGTGCCGATCGCCTCACACTCCATAGCGTTAGGGTGGGCACAGGTCTCGTAACAGGACTGCAGAATGGACAGTTGTAGGCAGGACAGGTGTGTGCGTGGCCTGCGGCTGGATGAGTGCGGCAGAAAACTGCTTTCTGTCGGGCTTGATTTAGCTACGACTGGGGTGGAGGGGCTGGCCACTTTGGCAGAGCTGGGGGTATTCGGGCTGACTGGCGCAATGCTGGGGGTGGGAGGAGGGGGGATTGTACGAGGGGGCGTGTGTGTGGGAAGTGCCAGTTGTTCTCTTGATAAAGTGTTGATCTTAATGGGGACTTTAGGGGTCCAGTAGTTGAGCCCATTCTGTTTTTGTGACACCACTGTAGTGGCAGGAGGCCTGTTGTTAATGGGAGTTGTGGGCAGCTTGGGCACCATGCGATTAGTGGTTCCCGGTCCAGAAGCCATTTCATTTTCATGGTCTCTCTCCTCATCAGTCTTTTCTTCTTCGCTGTCCTGCTCTAGCTTTCGTTTCTGGGCCGGTCGTGGGGCAATGGGGACTGGGTCCTTGGGTGGTACTAAAAGGACAGGGGTGTTTACTTTGGGTGCAACTTTGACCATAGTGACGTTGCTGGTGGTTTCGAGCTTGGTCTTTGGCACTGCAGAAGCACTGGTGCTTACGGGAGAGACTGTGGTAGAGGAAACAACCTCCTTCGGCTTGATAGGAACTGGCGTTAATTTTTTGACAAGGGCAGGTTTGCCCAGCTCCTTTACAGGCTCTCTCTCTGTCTTCATGAGGGTGCGCACAATTGGAGTAGTTGTGATGCCCCCAGTATTATTTGGAGGAGGCTTGTTGGAAAATATGGGTTTTGACAGAGGCCAGGTAAACTTAATGAGGGGTTTGCCAACCGCTGCCAGGGTCCCGTCACTGATAAATCGGACCTCACCCTTGCGTTCCCTTGCCCTCATGTTCTGGAACCAAATCTGAACAACCTTCTTTGGAAGGTGGACCCACTCTGAAATCTGTTCAAACTCATGCTTCCCAGGATTTGGGTCTTTGAAATAGCAGCCATACAGAATGTCAAGTTGTTCAGCTTGAATGATGGTCCTTGAACGCCGCATATCCCGATACCTTTTTCCTTTAGACTTCCTTTGCTGCTGCTCCTGCTCCCTCTCCTTCTCTCTCTCCTTTTCACGCTCCCTTTCCAATAGTGAGGCGTTCATTTTCTCTGCTGCCCTCATGTAAAGACTAGACTTTGTCATGTTGTTGCAGTTGACCAGACTCATACTGCTGTTTGAAGAAGGCATGGCAGTAACAGATTCCGGCTTCACCTGGACGACTACCAGACCTTTGGATGTGGGTCTCAGGCCAAGCCCATCAAGCAACTGTCCCTTCTGTGCTGCAATCTTATCAGCCAGGGATGATGAGCATGAAGCAGATTTTGAGTTGTTTTTCCCCATGCTGAGATCCAGAGCGGACTCACAGTCGCCACCATTGGACAAATAGTGAGAAGCTTGGTTGTGAGAGGAGAGAGACTGTGAGAGAAGAGAGCTGGAGAAGCGTGTGATAGTTGGTGGGTTAGGAAAGAGAGGTAACTTGCTCCCATCTCCAACCACTGAAGGAGTGAGGGACAAGACATAGGGGCTGAGGAATTGAGTAGAAAAGGGAGCAAGGGACAGGGGAAGCGAGTGGAGAGCACTGGTTGGAATCTCAGGCTGATCCATAGTGTGGGAGAGTGAACTTGGAGGATCCCCTTGAGCTTCTAACTCTAGATCCACGTCTGGGTCCTGTCTCTCCTTCTTCAACTCCACCTCGTCGCGCTCAAACTCCCCCTTTCTTTTTTTCCTCTTGGCCCTTTGACCCCCTCCACCCTCCTCATCTTCATACTCATCCTCTGCATCAGAGAGAAACACAGTTGTGGAGCGCAAAACTTTTCCTCCAACTGACCCCTTATCACCATGGAGCTCCCACTGGGCCTCATCTTTAGCCGGGCTCTCAGGACCCTCACGCAAAGACCCATTCTGACTGTCCTCATCAGACACGATGACGGAGGTGTATACCTCATTTTCTGAGTCAGAGGTGAGACAGGAGTCTCCCTGGCCCTCCCTTCCCAAATCTCTCGGTCTGCGTTTCCCTCTTGTACTAGACAAATCTATTGCCTGACTACCTGACGCCTCAGCATCATCCTCACCTTCTGCTATAATTAGTGAGCTTTCTTCGTCGTCATAGTCATTGTCGGAACTTAGCGTATGCCTTGTAAATCCTGCCAAGCCTTGTAGGTGCTCCAACTCTGTCGCCCTCTGCCTCTGTTTTGCATGTCGAGCTTGACTCAACCACCTACGCACCTCTTCCTCAGAAAGCCCGACCTCTCTTCCCAGCGCCTCACAGTCCTCATGGGGAGGACTTGCAGCATCAGCCTCACTACGTGACTCAAAGAACGCCCAAAGAACTTCCGACTGGAACTCAGACAGTACTGGAAGGTCTGGATATATTGATCCAATTGCATTACAATGGGTTCGCGTTTGGTTGTCAGTTAAGGCATTTGTACTCAGGCTGGATTTTGGGGTGCCAAGAGAGCCACAAGGACTAGTTCCTGATTGTGACTTTTGTGGAGTAGAGTCGGGGCTAAGTGTAAGGTTTAAATTTACAGGACTGAGGCTTGAGTTGCTGGGCACAGATGCAGAAGGCGAGAGGTTCTTATTGCGGAGGCTCTTCTCTGTGCCCACTGGGGAGAGATTGAGGCGAGCTGCTTTATCACCTTCCAGGTCCAACTGATTAGTCGAGCTGTCTCCATCTGTTGTGCTATCTCTATGTGCCTTTCCATTGTCTTCATTATTCTCAACCTTCACTTTGCTTTCTATATTAGGACACTGTGCAAATTCTTTACTGTCCTCTTCCTTAAGTTTCTCTGTTTTTATGTTCTCTTTAGTCCAGTTATTCCTGTCGTTGATCTGATCTGAGATTTTCTCTTCAACTGTCTCATCACTGTCCTGCCTATCTTGTTCTCTCTCGCACTTGATAGTCTTGCTTTGCTCTTCCAGGCCAGGCTGCATGTTTGTTGGGACTCCTGCAGAGGGCCACTGGCTCTGTAAGCTGTTAAGTCTTTGGGTTAGGAGGGCTTGCTGGGCTGGGCTGAGACCTACTAATGGCACACACTGGGTAAGGAGCTGGCCTTGCTGGTTCTCTTGGTGCTGCTGGGTTTGGGCTTGAAGCCCATTCAAGATCAAGGGCATGACCATTTGAGGCTGAGGCACAAGCTGAGGCACGGCAGCACTGGGCGCAGCACCGGCCGTGAACAGGGATGGGAGGAGGGAGTGTGAGAGGGTGTTGGGACTAGATGTGAGCAGGGTGAGAAAGGCTGAGACCGCCTGGGCTGAGGCCACAGGGGAGGTGAGGAGAGAGGGAGCCATAGAAGTTTGAATCTGCTCTGCATCTTTTGTAGTCGTCGTCGTCGTCCCAGGAACCGCACAGTTGGTGGTAGTAACTAACTGACTGACTCCGCTTCCAGATGTGGTCACTACAGTGTTTGGAGCACTGGTGGCGTTACCTCCCAGACTTGCTGTGGCCACTGTGCTGTTTGCAGCGTGTGCAACAAGTCCAGCATTTCTGCTGCGGGACTGGTGCAAGACTGATTTCATATGGCTCTCGAGGGTGATGGCATGATTGTAAGAGACTCGACAAATAGCACACTGGTAGGGTTTGTTTGATATATATGGCCGAGACAGGACAGGAACTGACTGTGTTGGGGGATCATGTTCCCCACCTTGTCTTGCTGAGCCTGTGGTCATCCTCTGAATGTGGGATGCAGAGTTGTAATGAACGCTCAAAGCAGTTCTGCTGGGAAAAGTTTCCAGACAGGCATTGCATTTGAACAACCGGGTGTTATTTTCAGCTGGCACACCATTTTTACCAACTGACTTTTCACTAGCGTCTGGGATTTCTGTGTTTTCAGTTGCATTTTGCTGTTTGGCTCCTGTGAGTTGATTTCCCTCCTCTTCTGGCTCAGGCTCAGCTTCACCTCCCTCCTGTTCCATTATTCTCTCTTCCTCCATCTCTTTGTCTCCAAGCGTCTGGGTAGCGTCTGAACTCTCACTAGATTGGCAGAGGTCTGAGCTGACGTCTTCAGCGTGCTTCAGTTCTGAAGATTCAGCATCTGATAAAATGAATACACATGTTTATCATTTATGCTCTAAAATATGGAGCACTAACTGATAACAGAAGTACACACTTGCATGCTGTATTTAACAGTTCATCGACCCATATCCACCTCTTGACCCAACCAACCCACTTTTTTTTTTTTTTTTTTAAATACAGTAAATGCACTTCTTTGATTCCCCTTCAAAACTTGCACACTTTAAAAGAAAATCTGGGTAACACCATTTTAGTGCCACAAACACATCCATCCACATTACAGTAATCCATTTATGGAGAAACCAGGTTTGACCAACAAAGTCCATAATTATACACCTAATCAGTGTTAAGAGAACAACAAAAAAAAAATCAAGTATGTGCGTTATTACAGTAATCAGTTTTCTTTATGATTTATTATGAAAAAAATATTTTTCACAGTCACCTGCAGATGTTTGGGCACTGTTGTCCTCTCCACTGGCACCCCGTTTTAGTACAGCCTGTTAAAAGAAAATGAAAGGAGGGAGTCAGCAAAATTCCCATAGCAAACTTAACTCTGCATGGCTCCTTTCAGCAGAGCTGAATGCTATGTCTCTTTTGAGCAACAACATTTGGGCGTGACACATTGATGTGTGGTTATATTACCCATTGCAAACCTGGCTAGTCTTTAATTTGCAAATTATCCTAAAGGCACAAATTAAACTGGCTTTGATCTATTTATCCACCAATAAGATTCCCTCACAACACATTTTACACTTTGCATACTAAACTGTCAAGCAGCCATTAGAAGTACTGTGTTCACTGAGGTGCTTGCTTTTTTTTTTTTAACTTTGGTGTAGGCTCAGCAAATACTTTAATTGGCATGTCTGGCAACTGGTTGATCCAAACAATTAAATATTCAAACTATCAAAATAATGAACACTACACTATGGTGGTGACTGCCATAAGTGAGTTTCCATAAATCAGAAACAGAAAACAACCTCAACAATTCAAACTACTAATTATTAACATAGTAACATCGATTGACTGTTACACGATTATCCTAATATGTCATAACGCAGTAATGACATATGGGAATAATGTGTGTTTAACAACACTTCCCTATACATACAAATAACCCGGCTTACTTATTGTACACAGGTTACAAAAACCAGGGGATTACTTCCTCGTTACACCCATCTATCTTGGGGATCCTCTCACATACTGTGATGTACAGTATATACACTCAGTTGCCAGTTCATTGCGTACACCTACCTAAAACTAAAGCAGTCTACTACAACAGTCCTGTAATAATCTTCCCTTCCCCTATGAAGTTTCTAATGTTCAGTTTTTGTTGAAACTGACTGTAGAGTCATTTGTGTGGTCATTTTGGAGGATGTAGTTTACAGTGTTGTTTTGCATTATACAGTTGTTTTAAACAGTTGTGTTTCAGCTATTTAGCCTTCCCTCATTCATATAAATGGGGTGGACAAAATAATAGAAACACCTGCCAGTATAAATAGGTACAGTTTCATCAAACAATGAACATTATGACCTTCATGAAGGTGGGATTTATTGCAGGGCTGTTGTACTAGACTGCATTTGTTTTGATTAGGTGCACCTAATAAACTGGCAACTGAGTGTATACAGCAGAGGGTGGACAAAGCAACAGGAGCAAATTAAAATACCAGCAGTGAATACTGATTTGGTGACACTTTTATACGAGTTATTTTAAATGTTGGTAAAAGTCTACTTGTGACTACTGCAAACTTCACAGCTTCAAAAATAACGACCAAGCTGAACTAATATCTTAGAGAGTTTGTTTATAAAAAAAAAAAAAGGGAAAAAAAAAACAACATGATGAACTTCATTAAATTTACATTTCCTGCAGAGTTACAGCATTGCAGGGTGCTTGAAATTTTGTCCAACCCATTTATATTAGCCAACAACAAGCAGGCTCATTAAACATTATGCACATAACTGATAAGACTATATCTCCTATGTGGGGTAAAAAAAAACCATGTGAACCCACACACAGATTATGACATTAATAATCTTATGATATACAGTGTAATGGCCATACTTACAATGTCCAGTAATTTGTCAACACAAGATGGAAGTACGCTGTGTTGCTCAGTGAGATGTACAGACAGGGAGGATCTGTCCGTTTGTCCTTTTTGGCACAGGGGGCACAGCCACTCTGCCACCCCATTGCTTTCACTGCTCACTGTCTCTCCAGACTCCTCCTAATAAACAAAATGGATGTTAGCGAATCCTACTCTTTCTAGAGCCATTATAAATCACATAAACAGTGTAAAGTATTTCATAGAACATACAAAATTAAGGAAAATGTGATCAAAAGGTTAACGGCACCAGCTAATACAAAAGTAAACTTTTAACTTGATGGTTACATCCCTTAGCTTTTACTATTTGAACCCACAATCAAAAGCCAGGTACCACACTCTTCAATAGGCCTTTTAACAGTAAAGCCAATCCAAGATCAGCACCTCATTCTTACAGGTCTTTGAAGTTACATTCCCGACTTCCCTTCTAAACATGGCTCCTAAACATTTTGTTTACAATGGCAGCATCAGATTACACAATAATAGCATTGTTTGAATGACACCTTTGTCACATAAATGAGTATCCATCTCATGCATTCAGCAGATGTGATATTGCACAAGATAAAAGATCCTTTGTTTCCTACCTCAAGCCAAACTGATCTGATATCACATGTGCACATGAAATGTGATAAATGCAGAATATACTGGAGTAACACTCAATGCAAATCATAACATGCGCTGCTTGACAATGAGCATATTGTATCCAGAAGCACTAATTCCTCTCCAGTTTTAACCAATACAAGGAACGTGTGGTCAAAATATTAAATATAACCCGAGGTTACACTGCATTAGCTCGACGTGCATGATCAAGAAAGAAATCTGACTCCCATGCATTTTTTAAGATGTCAAGAAAGACCACTGGTCTAGATTTTAACCACATAGCTGCGACCATTCACGGTCCAAGCAATCAGGACAGCAATTCATGCCCATGAGGAGAAATACCAACACAGCTACAATCCTCACTTCCCCGTCATGCCAATTAGCAAGCTAGCAGGGTTAACATATGACCAGGTAACATTTCGACAAGTCTATACCTGCAGATTATATCACGAGTAAAAGCTCCTCGCGATGAGTTTGGTAATTAAAAGCCAAGATATCACTAGATTGACGTGCCTCTGCTCATAGTTGGCTAATTAATGAGCAGTCTAATTAGCTACGCCGACCAGAGACGAATCAATTAGCTAGCAAGCTAGGTTGAGAAGCCCCCCCGTAACGTCGCATTACAGTCGTGTCTCTGGAAATGCTGGTTAGCGGTTAGTTTGGAAAAAATAATCCCGCACTAATAGCCAGTCACTTCTCTGAAACTGTAAAAGACAGGGCAGGCGTCAGCATAATCCCGTCGCTGGCTTTCAGTTACGGCTGGACGGTCATTAAATTAATAAACAAACGGGTTGAGCTAATAACAGTCGTGTCACTTCGCTAGCTAGCCTGTTAGCAGGCAGAGATAATTAACCGCTCTTCAAACTGTCTCCAACTGGCTAGTCGACAAACTCTGCCTGCTCCAGGTGGGAAGTGCAGCTCCAACACACCGACTGAGTTCACCCAGGATATAAAGCACACTCACTAGGCTTTAGCTTTCAAAAAACCTCGGCCTCGAGTTGTGTCCTTACCCCTCTGATTGTGGGCTGCCAATCGGGCATCTAGTGTTGCACCGCCCGCCGCCTGCTGCTCAACAGCGCAAATTGAGGCCTAGCCGGACTAAAGCCATTTAATTAATGAACGTGGGCTCCGTTTACAGATGTGTTAGAAAACACTCGCACCCCCTCCTCCCTCGCCGCCCAGCAGACCCCCTTTTTGACGCGTCCTAGCGCCCAAATCCACCCCTTTAATACTTACGGTGCAACACATGGCCATTTAAACTATCATTTTAACAGCTTCAAGCCGTAATTGGCGAAAGAATTAATCGCTAAAAAGCTACTTGAAGCTGGAGTACGTGCGCCGCGGTCGCCTCGACGATGGGGGTGGTGTAGGGAGAGCAGGCGAGAGAGACGAGAGGCAGAAAAAAGTTTGGGATTTAATGTTGGATTTCTATAAGGGATCGGATTAGTATGGGGCACGATCCGTCGTTCGCTCGATCTTCTACCAGTCGCAGGCCACCCTCCCCGCTAAAATCAGCACAATTAACCGATCGCGGATGACGTTTAATTAAGTTCAGAGCAATTAGCTAATGCGTTTTTACCTGCATGGTCGCCGCTCCAGCACACACACACACACACGCTTCCTCCGTGGCTCCTCAGAAGTGAAAAGTTTTCTTGCCTGCCCTCCCTCTCTCTCTCTCTCTCTCTCTCCCTCTCTCTCTCTCTCTCTCTCTCTCTCTCTCTCTCTCTCCTGTTCTCCCCCTCCCTTCATTCGCCCTATCCCTCTCTCCTTCCCCTTTTCCCTCTAGTAAACAGACCACAGCTCCCCCCAAGGCTGATTGCTGACATTCAGAAGGGACAGCTATCAAATCCCTTATGTAACCCCGCAGATATTAGAGATTGTTAATGTACATATGTGTGGAAGCACCGATTGACCGAAAAAGAGAAGACGAAGGAAAAAAAACCCGCTGATTTAATTTCGTCAAAAAAAAAAACATTGGTCGATGCCTAGATTACACGGATTCCCCTTTAATATGAAATCCTCGTTTTCACATTAAAGGTGAATAAAAAATGAGTCCCCATTCTGCCAACCCGGATTGTCACAAAGACTGTGACGAGTTAATTAAGGTTGAATAACAGAGACGTGACCGCAAAGGCTGCACTCGGCGCCACCCGCACGAATTATGACATGTTTTCAATCAAATGATAGGTGTGGCGCACATCAACAGTGGAGTATGTGGGATAAATATTTATGAAGCGGAGGGGATTAAAACTGCACCATCTGTATGCCCCTGCGTTACTGGGACAGGAAGTGATGTTCCTGAATACCCTCATAGGTGTCTCTAATTGCGCCTGTGCAAAATAAACTTCGCTGACGTGTAGGGGCTGATCGGGTTGATCTGTCGCCCAGTTTTCCACGCCGAATTATTTGGATTCAAGGACTTGACCCGAGAAGGTGTGTACAAGTGCAGTTTGCGAGCTGTATGGGGATTTTTTGTTTTATAAAACTCCGTGGTTTAGTTTGGTGATTTTGACGCGCAGTTCATGTATGACTGGGTAAGATTTTAGATACAGAGGTGTGGCTACACGGTTGCGGTGTTAACTTAATTAACTTAACATAATTGACAGTGACAGTTGACTTTTGAGCGTCTTCACACAGGGGCTTAATGAAACAATACCAAATAGAACAACTATGAAATTTATAACCAAGCTAAAGATTTGGCCATCTTGTGAAAATAAAGGTGAAATGCTGTGGTGGGAAAGGTACGCAGATATTTTACACAAGTAATACTACAATGTAAATAATAGTAAAAGGCACGTGTTCATTATTTTACGTCAATAAGAGTACAGCAGGAGCTTCTATTATTGTTAGAATGTTAAAACATGATTATGATTATTGCTGATGTTTCTGTAGTGCATTACTGTGTAAGATGCCTTTGTAGCAGGTTGAACTGAATGTAATTTTAAATAATGTATGCTTTTTTGGTAGTTTTATGTACAATAATGCAATAATGCTAAATATTTTATATGTTTTGATTGTGTGTGTAAGATCTTAATCTGTAGAGTAACTTCTTAAATAAATCTAGTGGCATAAGAAAGTTCAGCATTCCCCTCTGAAACGTAAAACTACAAAAAGTATCACAAAATGGATCTACTCAAGTAAAGTACAGGTACATTTCAGTAAATGTATTTAAAATCCAGTATTAGATAATGCTCATACGTTCAGAAAGTCTATATAAGAGATATTGCTATTGATCTGATTGATCTGATGACATTTTGACCAGATTGATTCAAATTTTGAAAGTTGTTTCTAAGGAGTGACAAAAAAAGCGAGCAAAACAAAAAAAACATAATATCATGTAAAACGTACACCTGACTATACCTTACTATTACTATTACTATTGTTGGTGTCGATCTTACTATGTCGTTTCAGATGAGTGTGGAGGTGGAAAGAAAATTTGTATGCAGTGCTGACAATCTGAAAACACTGGAGGAGATCGGGGGTGCGTGTTTATTTTGTCTGTCGCACATTAACATTTGGGTAAATTTAGAATTGAGGCATTTAACTGATGCTGTGATCCATGTCAACTTACAAATGCTCATAGAAGAACTTTTGCAACATTTATTGACACTAATTGCTGCAGTTTGCACTGTAACTGTAGTGACACTGGCCATCTGTCTCTGTTAATAATGGAGTTTAATTATGTGTGTCAGCCTCATTAGTATTTTTCTGTTTATTTATCCTTTTTTCCCCCTCTCCTTCCCGCTTCTTTTACTCAGCAGTGTGTGTTGGCCAACACCAGATTCATGACCAGTACTTTGACACCCCCATGTTTGACCTGACTTTGAGAGACATGTGGCTGCGTAAACGCAAAGGATGCTGGGAGCTCAAGTGCCCAACAGTCGATGGGACAGAAGGAGAACAATCTAAAGCTGCCCTTCTGTGCACTCGCTACAAGGAGATAACCAATCTGGCTGAAATTCAGCTGAGAGTGAGGGAGGCCATAAAAGACGTTTGTGAGGACAGTGAGATGAGCTCCTCACATGTGGAGGAGTCCTGGCTGAGCAAAGTCAATCTGGTGTGCTTTGCAGAGTTTACAACAGTGCGGCGGTCATTCACTTTAGAGGAGGAGGAGGCGGTGCAGATAGATCTCGACCAGGCTGACTTTGGGTACCATGTGGGAGAGATAGAGGTTCTCGTACCAGAGGGAGGAGATGTGCAGTCTGCCTTGGAGAAAATTGAGAGAACGGCTCAAAAGCTGGGTGAGCTCAAAGTGGTCTGACTGTCCGAACCTCTGAATATATATAACACATTCACTATCGTGTATTCTATTCATCACGTATATCAAATTGCCATTCTTTGACCTGCTTTGCTTTGCTTCTTCTTCACAGGTCTGACTGGAGATCAGCGAGTTGAAGGTAAAATGAACGTTTACCTCAAAAGAAATCACCCAGAGCACTATGCAAAACTGCTGAGTAAACGTGTTTTGTGAGACACATGATCTTCACTCAGTGTAAAGACGTTGAGTCTCTCAAGACATTTCCTGAAAGTGTAACTGTAGAAAACGGCAGCTATCGATGAAGATACTGTGTTGGATTAAACGGGTAAATGAAATGATGATGAAATGTTGAAAAAGATGATTAGACATACTGGACATGCCTCTGTTTCCCTCCCCAGCACAGTTTGAAAGTCTGTATTCCTGTCAGAAACTACTGCTTCTTATGCTGAAGGCAGCAGCTGGATTTTGATTTTGACCTGCAAATATGGCCGCTCCAGGTCTTACATCATTAAGCCTCCTGCGTGATCCAATTTTTTTGCAGCTCCCACTCACTGCTAGTCTCCCAGTTTCAAAATCATGCACTCTGAGTTGGGTTTAGATGAGCCAATATGTCAGTTTTATGTTGAACTCTCAGAAACACGGATGACTTCTGCATTGAATTATACAATAATAACTAATTAATTAATTTCCCATGCTTTGGAAGTTAAGCCCAGCATTTCACAGACAACCTGTTGATATTTTCTTCATGTGTTTGCATTTTGCAACCATGTGTTTACCTTATGTTACCTGCTCATCTGGGGTTAGTTTGTGACTTCAGAGTAGATTTAAAACTAAAGAACCTTAATTTCGTCAATATTCAATTTAACTATTAAATCAATGTTTTTGCCATCTTTTGTTTAAACCTAAATCCCATACATGGGCTTTGTAAAACAGGACGTGGGGTAGTGTGACTACTTCATCCCTCCATCGAATTTAGGCAGGATAAATTAAGATTAACATTGTTTTAAGAACAATGTTGGACATGTTCAAAAGATCATTTAAAAATAATATATTGAATGGATATCTGGTGGACAGGGAGTGTATGTTGGTTTTGATTTGGGTTGTTTCAGATTGTTTGTATTCTGATTGTCTTTTATTTGAATGTTTTACTTCTGTTGACTTGATGGATTTCATTGAGCTGTGAACACTGGGAATAAGCACAAAGTTTAATGATAAATTATTGGGTATGACTGTTCGTGTCTCCCTTCTCCTTTTCGGATATGAAACATCCACAGTACTTATGTTGTTTGTTGTGAATTGTTTGTATATTATTGGTTGTCTTGTCTAATTTATTTGCATGTTTTTAAATGAACATATTCAAAATAAAATGTAAATTTAATCTAAAGTGGCTCTGTCGCAGAGCGCTCTCTCCCCGATAAACCCACTAAGTTGACTCCTTCAATGTCTGCATGATACTTGCTTACTTGATCTTGTTAAATTTATATTTTTTTGCAAAAACAACAGATATTTTCTGATTATGATAAGAGAAGCTGATAGCACTGGTATATGTATTTTATGCACCATGCTTTTGTTGAGCACGATCCTTTAAATTGTAATTAATATGCAAACAGTGCAGAATTTAGTAAGTGAGGGTGCAACTTACAGCACAAATTCCTTTAGTGCTGTGGTGACAGCATTACTTGATTCCTACATGAGAGAAAAATTTGAAACAAAAGACACACAGTCATTGATCATTATCTCCAGTTTCAGGCTGTGACCAATCAGTTGGAGGGGATGGAGGAGGAGGTCTCTGAGAAGGTGAAATTAGATTGTGCTGTTTGTCTTGTCTCTGCTGAACCAACGCCAACACCTGTTGTGGGCGGCTTTGTCTGGACACCTGTGATCCACGCACACAATGACAGATTGTATACAATATGGAGGAATGTGATACATGAGTAAGCGTTTCCACACACACAGCAATCATCAGTCATCTGAGAGAGACACACCCAGGCCTGTCCTGTGGACCAGTCTTCGTTCTGACAGCTGGGCCCCCACAGTCCTGGTCCTAATCACAGGAAGACTATGCTGGAGGCCAATGTCATGCATGACCACTGACTCTGATAGGCCACATCTGCTCTTTTCAAACATAATGTAGATGCTGCCTCCGTCAAAGACAAATATAAAACAATATTGTAGTTATATTTAGTTTGTTCAATTGTGCACAAATTTAAAAAGTGATTACAAATAACATAAAACATGAATGAGTATAGACAATAAAGAAAGTATGTGAACCTCCAGAGAGCATCTAATGCTTACCTATTCAAGCTACCTTTACTTCAGGTGTATTGGCTATGGTATAACGGGCACAGTATGTCTGATTGTAAAAGCAATAACATGCAGCCGTCGTAAAACCTTACTGGATAAAACTACAAATAGTTTGGTAGAAGTTAAACAGCACTTAAAAATAGTTTATTCAAAGTCTGTGTATTTAATGTATACAAGTCAGACCTAAGAATAGGTTAGACTATAATTTCATGCAAGGGCACAGTGTTCAATATGCCCCAGGAAATAAAAAGAAAGAGGAAACTTGTGCACAGTTTCACTATACGTAATACGTCACAGCCTACGCGCTTGCATCAGAGCTACGTCGTACGGGGGCTCCAGAAAGCGCAGATCAAAGCAACAAATGTGCTGCAGCCAGCTGTGGCCTAAGAGTCCGTATCTAAATCACAAGAGGAAAATACGCGCATGCTTTATGTCTCTGGACTCTGCACCAAACTTTAAATACACAGCAGTTAAAGCCAGCTGATGTTAGCTGTTGTTAGCTAAAACTTTGAAAGCTGCACGAAGAAAAAACGCATCGTTAAAAACTTCAGCCAGTGAAAGAAAAGTCTTACGTGCTTCAGCTCTGCTGTGTTCCCGGGACGGACGGATGGCACTGCGTCCGGCTTCAGAGTAAACTTTTTAGCAAAGCCCATGAGCCCTTGAAAGTCGTTACTGGAATGTCTGCTTGAGCATTGACCATAAATGAAATCCATCCACAGCTGCTTCAGCACAGGGCTCTTTGGCAAATAGTGGCTGGAAGCTCCTGGCTCTGGTTTGCACCCAAAAACTGCACAGTCTGACATTTTTGAAGCAATTTCCAAAGTGTATCCACTCCACCAAAGCCCCTCACCAACTGCTTCCACTGCTGGAAGATTCAAATTTCCACACTGACACTTGTATAATATGCATGTTCATTGTTTCCATGTGGAACCAGGATTGGCTTCACGTTTTGTCACAAATGTCTGCATATAAATATCCCATCTTATTTCTATGAACAGAGAATCTCCTTCCTCCATTAGTAATTATCAATGCATCCATGTTGTCCACATGTGCATAGTCAAACGCTGAAGAGGAGGTTAAGGATATAATTTGAGTGGAGAGGGCCTGAAAAGATGTGTTGACCTGCTGGTTAAAATTATTCAAGCATGTACCTGTGTACCTGTTGGTTTCTGACTAAACTGTTTCCATGTACACATAGAGGACTGCATCAGCTGAATATTACAGAAAACAAATGCTCTTGTATGCAAGACATGAAATGACATGAAAATGGCTGTTTTAACTATTATTTATTTCCTAATAATTATTGATTGTGTTTACTAAACCTTTAAAGTTGCATTTAATTTTTTTCAAGTAGATCTATGTGAGCTGGGCCCAACTAACCCACGATGGGGGTTTTGGGGCTGTTATGCCAAGTAAAAACTACCTTCCAAGAGTTTGCTGTATACCCAATGGGTTTTTGGATTCATAAAAAGAATATGATATAATATAAAGAATATGTACCATGTACAGACACTATTACCACAAAAATAAATGGTTTAAAACCAGATTTTGACACAGGACCCATCTTCAAGTTAGTCAGGATGAGGTCATAATGCGGCCTAATGTATCAGATAAACTGTGGCTCACTTTGTTTGTCTTAGTTGTGACACCCTCAAAGTAAAGACGTTCCCAGAGGGACTTTTGAACGAATCCTCTGACTCTCCAATAGGAAATATTAAGTCTTAGCACACAGGGCCTTTTTGGCCACTGGCCTTGTGCCCTGAAGGTTTTCTAAACCATCCAGGATGACAAATCAACAACAACACTTAACATTGCCTAGTAAAGCAATGAGTGGGGCAGATGGTATTTAATGATAGATAATTAAGAAAGAAAAGAAATTGCATTAAACCAAACACCAAACAGAAGAGCCATTTTATACCACAGAAAGTCTGTGGTATAAAATGGCTTTTGCCTAAAAATGTGCTTGTCATGTTGTTATGTTATCCAAAAGAAATATCCTTGACTTTTATCTTGTGTGTCTTGACTGTTTTCTGCCTTGTCTCTTTTCTTGAATCCATGTTATATATGTGTAAGAATATGTATAGTACTAATATCCATGTTTACTGTAAAATAATACGTGTGTGTTGTGACCTTTGTCTCGTGGCAGGAGCGGCGGCGCTGACCACGTGACCGCGGAAGGGCAGGGGCACGCGCAGGGTTTTTTCACACTTTTGTAAACAACATGGCGATTCACGGACTGGCCGACTGCTAGCAGACAGATGAAACGCTGCGCTGTCAAACCCTGAGCGGTTTTATGTGCTACAGGCGTCGTGCGCTAGCGTTGGCGGAAGTTTCCCGTCGGGCAAATTGTTAAGTTCGCACGGAAACGACAAAGAGCTGGACGGACGAGCTGTCAAGAAGACCGTTTGACAGTCAAACGGTAACGTTAAGTCGTTAGCATTGCTAGCTAACTAGCTCAACAAATTCAGCCTGAGCATCTCAATCATGAGCGAGCGGACAGTGCAAATATGCCGCTTGATCCCACTTGTTTTGTTAATTTGATTAAGCGGAAGTAGAGTGGCTCGAGCGATTAGTTTTAATTGTTGTCAGTTTAGTTGTTTCAGGACTGTGTTTCCCAGCCATTGTTACCGAACTTCTATTTTCCCATTTCCTTTCTATGTATCCATTTCCACACTCACACACTGCATGCGTGATCACCTGGCTTCCCCCAGGTAAACCTAAAACTGCCAAATTTCTCGTTACTCCCCCTGCCAGGCCCTCTTCAGTCTATGGGCTCTCAGTCCAGTTCTGGGATGTCTGGTGGAAGGGGCTCTTCCAGTGGCAACCCAGCTGAGCAGTCTGAAGCAGCAGAACCAAACCAGAGCAGCAGCAGCAGCAGCAGCAGCAGCAGCAGCAGCCGAGGCCGCAGGACGGCTGACAGGCAGCAGGGAGACAGACAGCCAGCATCAGAGGAGGACGTTGACTTAGCTGAAGTGCTGGCTTACCTACTGAGGAGGTGAATTAGGAGGAAGGAAATAACCCATAGCTTGTGTCCAGGTTCTTCTTTCATGCTGAACTGAAATGAATCAAACTGTCTCAGACAACAAATGGACATGTGTTAAATGCAGAAGTATAAATGCACAATGCCTGTGTGATGCAATGCAGTGCAATACGATATTCACGCAGTATTCACATGAATGTACTGGAATCGTATATTCCAGGTCACATAGCATACATGAGAAGCTTGATGGATGAAAATATGTACATAATTAACAGAACAGTTTAGCACTTTAAATCTCTGCAACTGTACAGATTATCATATTGATTATATGAAATTGAGATTTTATAAGTAGATGAGACCATGTACATGTACAAAAGATGTTGCTATGAAGGTGGCCTGTATTTAGTATTTATTAGACACTTACCGAGTAGGGGACCAGTGTTGTAACCTCTCAATCAAGGGAGCATATAACTGAAACATCACACTACATTACAGTTCTGCTGAAGCTAAGTGGAGTTGGGGAGTTCCCCCATCCCTACTACAGTTTGATGTTAATGATGTTAAAGTGTTTTTTTTTTTTTTTTTTTTTTTTTAACAAATCTCTGTGATAAGAACCACTTTGTTTTCAGAACTTGGATTTGATCCATGAAAGTGACAGGGCCACTAGTAATAACCCAGCAGAGGAGTCAGAACTAGAAAGCACCAGCAGAAGCAGCACTGTCACTTGAGTTAGCATTCACCCAGCCTGGAGCAAACCACTGGTCTCCCATCTGTTATAGTGTAACTGCTCTGTGGAGAAACATTACAAGATTCCTGGGCTGTAGGGCTGCAGCTGGATGGTGTTTTCTGGATTAAGTATTAGTGAAGTAAGATACCTGCTCCACTGTTGCCCGTTATTCATTTGTTATGTACATTCTTTCGCTGTAGAGAGTTGGATTCCTTTGAGCATGTACTGCCATTTGGACTGATTGGTGGCTGAACTCATGCAGTGTTTTGTGTGTGCAGGGGCCAGGTCAGACTGGTCCATGGCAGTGGAGCCACAGGGCTGCAGCTGGTCCAGTCATACTCTGACTCTGATGAGGACAGCGATGGAGCCTGGGAGGGTCGGCTGGGTGACCGCTACAACCCACCAGGTAACCTCCATCGGCCACTGTTCACTGTCCTAACATAAAGGTGGAGAAATAAATGATATCTTGCTTGATGTCTTAGTGCCACTTACCACCACTCTTTATTTACTTGCTGTGTTAGTTATCTGTGCTTTGGGATAGTTTGTTTCTGGCTGTTTGTATTCTGAGAAGTTGGAATCCATCTAACAACCAGTAGCAGAAACAGGATGAGTCCAATTTTGTTATCCATTAAGTAAGAATGTACAACAAATCACATTATTTAGAGCTCTTAAAACTCATTTAACAACTCACAGTTTTACTTAGCAAGTGAGTCCCTTGTTTCTTCTACTCATTATTAAGTTCTACTCTCCTCTTCAGTATCAGAAAACATTGGAAAAACATGTTTGTGCATAGTTGGACAAATGTGTCAGTGTTTGTTTTCTTAAATGTGCAGGGTATATGCTCTGTGTAATAAGTTTGGAGACTTTGGTTGCAGATTGTAATTAATACTAAGACTTTGTTTTTTTGTGTTATCTTTCTAGTGGATGCCCAACCCGACACACATGAGGTGGACCGGAGTGAGATCCGGACCCAGATCCTGCTGGCCACCGCCTCCTCTACGCTGAAAGGCAGACAAAGTTTCACCCACATGTTAACAGAGGTCAGAACGCAGGCATACAAACTGTGGCATCCAGCAGTGATATCAGAGATTAAGTATTAACATTATGTATTTGCATTATGCATTATGTATTTTTTTTTTTTTTGGTCACTTGATTATGTCAGCCTGTTTAATTCCCAATAGATGTTGACCAGTGTTATGTTTTCTTTTCTCTTTGCTCTTTAGAGGGAGCAAGGCAGATGTAGAGGCTCCAGTTTTTCCCATGGAGAGTGCAATCGTATCCGCACACAGTAAGTGTTGATTAAATTCTACGCACTTCTCATACTTGTAAACAAATTACTTGGAGGTGATGCACAGACTGAAAAAGAATCAATAAGTTCATAAAAGTGGCGCATTTTTGTTGTATTTTCTGAGACTGATTGTTGTATATTTTGTAGTGAAAATCTGTAATACACTTGACACGATTACAGGACTTGTTTGAATACTTGTCTATCAGATGATAGTGACCTTTGTTCCTTTTGCAGTTTTCTGCCAAACTATGTATCCCACAAGGATACATACCAGCAGAAAGCCTTCTGTGGAGTCTACAGTGAGGATGGCAGCATGTTCCTCTCTGCCTGCCAAGGTAAATAACCCCAGATCCAACATGAGAACCCAGAGGAACTGAATCAGATCTGATAATCATTCTTGGTGTTTGTTTAAAACTGCAGAGACCACCAAATCTTCATCGTCATTTGTTTAGTGAGCAGAACGTGATCAGTCACACCAGTATTTCTGATCTTTGAATTTCTTGTTTTACCATCACTTGATACAAACAAACAGTTGTTCTGTTTTGTAAAACAAACAGAAAAACTGTTAGAAAAAATCAAATCTAGTAGCACCACATCGTATTCATTAATTATGGTTACTTTTTTACTTTCTTTTTTGAACCAAGTGTCTGTTTTCTAAGCAGACAATACAGCAAGGAACACATTCCCTGTCATTTGATTACAGACATGCATTCTTTGATCATGTTTTTTTTTCCCTCTGGTACTCGCTGCAGACCAGAACATCCGCTTGTACGACACCACCAGGGGGCGCTTTCACCTGCGGCGAACAGTAAAGGCTCACGATGTGGGCTGGAGTGTTCTGGACGTCTGCTTCACGCCTGACGCGCATCACGTGCTCTACTCCAGCTGGTCTGACTATAGTAAGGCTAAGGGACCAATATGATACGATGCTAATTAGTGAAGCGGCTTGGCCAGCTAGCCCCCCGCCAGCATCCATTGAAGTTTACTGATGCTGCAGCAAAAGAAATCTGAAATATGGCTTTTTTTAATTTATCTACCAATTTAGAAAACATGCTCTATATAACAATCTGTGTCCCTCTGCCCATAAATCTTTGTGTCATGACTGGTTTCCTACAGTTAGTTTAGATTGTGTTTTCGCTACTATCAAATTGCACCACAATCCTCTACTTAGGTAAACGTACTAATACCACACTGTGAAAATACCCCACTACAAGTAAAAGTGCTGCATTCAAAACCTTAAGTAAAGTAAGTTTAAGTAAAAGTATGAAGTAACACCAGCACTTTATGTAAAGTATCAAAAGTAAAGGTGCTCATGTATGTTGTAGTTTATTCCTGTAGGTGTTTAAGGTTTTGTTTATTTCAAACACTCTATTTAGTGTTTGGTAGTTTAATCTACAGCAATGCATCATGGTCTATAAGATCATAATATGTGTGTAGTGTTGCTCTTCTCAGAGAACCACACATGTCCAAAAAGTTAACTTTACATGAGCTCAGAGAAACAGCCGTGATTTCAGCTTTGTGAGGATGTATTTTCCAGCTAATTCAAGTTTACCACAAAATCACCACATTTAGAGATATGTGGTTTTCACTGGACAGGAAGTGTGTAAAGAATTGTAATCTGAAAACTAATAACAAGTAACTAAAGCTGTCTGACAAATGTAGTGGAGTTTAAGTATAAAGTAGCATCAAGTACTTTAGATTTGCACCTGAGAACAACACATTCCACTGCTGTAATTGTGCCCGGAAAAATTCCCATGATGGAACAGAAAAAGTATTGTACACTGTTTGTGCTAATAGTCCCACAATGCAGTGCATCACATTTGATAGATGCCATTGTATGACTCCACACCTGTCAGTGATGATAGAGCTATATTATATTGTGTTTTAGCAGCATGACTGATAATACATGGTTGTGTTCTGCCACCAGTTTGCACAATAAGTTTTTTTTGTTGTTGTCATGCAATATGTTATTTAACTCATATGTTCTCTGTCTCTGTGTATCCTCCCCACAGTTCATTTGTGCAGTATAGATGGAGACAGTGAAAAACACACCGCCCTGGACCTCAAGTTAGTGTTTCCCTCATAGTAACTTATAACATTACGGAGCAGGTAATCTATCATTCCCTACCAGCCGGCCCTCCTCTCCCTTCATTACCACCTGGATGAATGATGCTGTCAGAACTTATCACCTCAACATCCATCCTCTCGCTCTGTGTGTGTTAATTGGAGAGATCGTTATGTCAACAAAGCACCTCCATTAAACCCATAGCTTTCCCAACAATAGCATTGTTTCAGAGGTGATGTGTGCCTTCATCAAGCTTTTTTTCTTTGCTGTCGGATGACATGTAGTAGACGGTGTAGTTGTGATTCAGTAATGATGCTGCTGCTGTAGTGTCAACCTGTTTGTGTGTGTGTGTGTGTGCTGCTTTGTAGCCCAGATGAGAGGAGGTTCTGTGTGTTTTCGCTGGCTGCGTCCACAGATGGCAAAGAGATCCTGGGAGGGTGAGTACAATTTGCTCTCATGTTTCATGGCAGTGACTGACAGAGCTGAAACCAGGACCAGTCCCTTTCAGAAATATAAATTCAAGCAGCTTTTTTTTCTGACAATCCTCTGTTCTAGGTGGAAATGCAATAGACAAGACGACTACACTTAATTTAAAGCGTACTCAGTTCAGTCATATTTAAACTGTGAATGAGATTTTGTTCAGTGTGTCCCTCCTCTCTCTTTTTCAGAGCTAATGATGGCTGCCTTTACGTTTTTGATCTTGAGCAGAATAAACGAACGTTGAAGGTTAGTGTGTCTGGGTGCATTTGCTGCTTGGGTTTTACACGTAGGCTAATTTGCTCGTCCGTGTTTCTGCGTCACGTCCACCTCATCCTGGGATCAAGGTGAGCCAGACATTAGCAGAGCTGAAAGAGTGGCGGCTCACGCAAAGTTTTGCACCGTCCTGCCTGGAATGTAGCAGCAGAGAGTCCAGCTCCACCCTGCAGCGGGACAGGGGGGTTAAACCCTCCCCCCCTCCCCCTCCTCCTCCCACAACCTCCCTCTGCGTAGAAGTCAATAGCTGGCCTCTACCATCTGCTTCATCGCTGGCTTGTGCTCTTCCTCATTCTGTCCCTCTCATTACCTCTGCGTCAGTGTGTGTACTTTATCTGTTCCTTTTGCATATTTATTTTCAAATTTTTTATATTGTTAACAAATTCTATGAAAAACCAGCAATGAAGTGATTCTAGCATCATGCACTCCCTGCTGCCAAAGGCTGACAGACCTTATTCTTCTGTGCCACGTGACAGGGAATGTTAGGGAAGTCTGTAGGCTTTTTCCTCAGGCGACCATGAATGTGTGCACCAAATGTCATTGTAGTTCATCCAACAGTTGTTGCGATATTTCAGTCTTGACCAAAGTCATAGACTGATGCCATCTCTGTTGCTAGCATGGTTTATGAAAAATACAGCTTTGCCACCCATATGCTTTAATAAGTTTAAATATGTGACTAAATTTCTACAAAGAAAATGGTAAATAACATAACTATCAATTTTGAAAACAAGATGTCGAACACCAGCCTCCACATGATGTTACACAGTTTCCCTTCATTATTCTGTATCTCTGTCTTTTTGTTCTTTTCTACCCTCATTCCTTTGCAATTTGCATGCAGCCTGTGTTGCCATACATCCAAAGCGTATTTGTAGCACTCCCCTGCCGCCGAGAACCACACTGATCATGTAACTGCACAATTATGATTTACTTCAGTCTTGCAGAAAAATGTGTCTGCCATGAAATAAAACAGGAAATATTCTGGACAACGTTTATGCACACACAGATATGCACAAGCACAGAGACAAAGGCGCTGTGTGTATATTACACACTGTCTCTCACAAAGGAAACCCACAGTCTTACACACATGCTCACAGAAATGCGGACTCTCTTTCTTGTACGTCTCTGCTCATCAGATTGATGCCCACGAGGATGACGTGAATGCGGTGGCGTTTGCCGACAGCTCGTCCCAGCTGCTCTTCTCTGGCAGCGACGACGCGCTGTGCAAGGTGTGGGACAGACGTACGCTGCGGGAGGACAGACCGCAGCCTGTCGGACAGCTGGCCGGCCACCGAGACGGCATCACCTTCATCCACAGCAAGGTGGGGGGGCGAGTAGAGGAATGCTGCTGGTATTTTATCAATCTGTTGATGAAAAGTTCCCAAGCCCTCGTGGGTAGTTGGATTTGACTGATGATGGGTTAGAAGTTGATTAATGAGATGCCAGTATTAGCCCCGTATACCGTATCTTTACGCCAATGTACTGGTCTAATCCTGAGGTTTGCTTTCTTTTTAAAATGTGGTCACCGTTGTTATGACTGTTCCAGGGTGACGCACGCTATCTGATCAGCAACTCGAAGGATCAGTCCATCAAGCTGTGGGATGTCAGGAAGTTCTCTCCCAAAGAGGGGTTGGCCGCTTCCCGCCTGGCTGTCACCCAACAAAACTGGGATTACCGCTGGCAGCAGGTTCCCCAGAGAGGTGAGAGGAGGAGGAGGAGGAGAGGGAGCTACTGGTAGTGAACGAGTCAGGAAGGAAGAGGAGGACAGGTCACATAAGAGAAGAAAGGAGGAGAGGAAGATGAAATGATGTCACAAAAGAGGTGGAAAGGGTCAATGACAGAAAGGTGAAATGTGGGTGTGCGTGTGTGCTGAGGGTAAGGGGATGTGGCAGTACTGGAGAGATGCAGATGAGTGATTACCATTACAAGTCAAAGAGGAGGGAAGGAGCAGAGGAGAGGTGAAGGATAGGAGCTCAGATAATGAGAAGGAGCAGGGGGGAGAAAGGCAGGAGAAGCCACTTTTTTTTTAGCCTGAGTAAGGATGTTTAGGATGTAAATTAACTCTGTGTCTCTGCAGATTAAACCAAACTCATGCAAATTATGACTTTCTTAAAGGTCTTGATATCTAAATACTGTTTGTATTTACCTTTGTGGTTTGTTGTGCCCTTCAGCCCTGAAGAGACACAAGCTGACGGGCGACACCTCAGTGATGACCTACCGCGGTCACGGCGTTCTGCATACCCTCATCCGCTGCCGCTTCTCTCCAGAGTTCAGCACTGGGCAGAGGTTCATCTATTCCGGCTGCTCCACCGGCAAAATCATCAGTGAGTATCACCTGCAGCGTGTAGTCTTTTGTGTCTTCCACCCAATGAATTCAGTGTAACACTTCGTATTGTCGTTTTTGGATGGAGAACCAGTGCAGTCTGATGGGATTAAAGTGACATGATATACAAGACATGCCTACAAGAAGCTAAACCTGCTCTATGTGTCTCCGTTCAGTTTATGACGTCCTGACGGGCGCCGTCGTCGCCAGACTGTCGGACCACGAAGCGTGTGTGAGGGACGTCAGTTGGCACCCGTACGAGGACAACATCGTCAGCAGCTCTGTGAGTGCTGTTAATTCAAACTCTTTGGATGCAATAAGTTTGTGATCATAAGCCTGGTTAAGTTAAATGGAAAGAAAGCACTTCAGATGATGCTTCAAAAACTGTAGAAGGTTTAGTATTGAGGATGAATCAAAGCAGCCATTGTTTCCTCCAGTAATGGAAAACCATGGAATGAAGAGAAGTCAGAGAATTGGATGTTTGCTCTGCAAGAATCAGAGAATCAAATGGACTATTAGGAAATATGAGTGTATTTTATGTTTTGTGTCTAATTTAATTGTATTACATTGTACTTTTTTAGCAGTTTCTCTCTCAGCTATAGAGAAAAGCCGACTATCGACTCAAAGCTGAAGATGCTCCTGTGATATCATTGTCTTTGAGTAATTCTCACACTATTGATGTGGTTACATGGCTCATGCAAACTAAAAGATGTGCCAGAAAAACTCATGTATAAAGACGGAAACTTCATGGGTAGCCAGCCCTTTGCTGGCTTTAAAACAGTCTTCTTACATCTGATGGAAACAATTATGTAAAAGTTTTACTCGAGTCAGCCAGTGCACAATTTGAAAAGTTAATTCAGAAAGTTAGTGAGGTTCTAGCAAGAGCAAAGTGACTGAATAGTGATGCAAAGACTGGTGAGGGAGTTTTAATGTGAACTCTCTACTTATTTTTAAGTAAGATAAGTTAAGTTAAAGATTTCAACTTTGAAGCCAGAACTTTTCTAAGTACATTGGACAGTTCAGGTTTAGAAAAGTCACAGACAAAATTGAGAACTTCAAATCAGAGCCACAGTGGGAGGCTAGAAGCCGGCGCTAACTTCAAAAAGAACAGCACTTCAGCTCAGATCCCTGTCGTCATCCTCAGCCTCCTGTGTTTCTCCACAGTGGGACGGAGCGGTGCAGATGTGGGAGCACAGACAGACTCACCCTCTAGAGGAGGAGCGAGAGAGGGAGAGAGTCTGACGACATGTGAAAAGGCCTCTGAGGCAGCGAGAGAAGAAGAGAGACAAAAGAAAACGATGTCGAAGGAAGTGACATCGCTGCAGATGGGGCAAAGCTGGCCCTAACCGAGGAAGACTATAAGCTCATGTGGACCGGGAGAGACTTAAATATCTTTTAAATTCAATGCTGGATATTAATAATTACAATTATAGCGTGATTGTGAAGTGTTCAATTGGAAGGCGTCATAGCCTTACGTTGTCAAATGCAGATTAGGGCACAGTGGGATGGCCTACTTCTGTTTTTCTTTTGTTTTTGCCTCACTGTCTTGCGCAAAGTCAATAGGCCAAATGTTTTGAATTTGGCCCTGAAACACTTGACGCACATGTGCTGACGCTCAAAACGCTCAGCACCGCACTTACTTAATGAGCTATCGAAATTTAATGGTAAGTTAGTCTCACAAAGATCAATGTTGGATATTGCAGGGAGAAACTGAGGGTGATGATTCTGTATAAATGTATAGTATTTTAATGGTATGTGTGTTCAGGGAGTGTATTTAGATAGTTGTTAGTGTGCTGGAATATCAAGAGCAGTGTCCTCATTTAAAAACCCAATATATTGTAATAATCCAGTATATTATTTGCCAATAACCCAAAGTCTCCAAAACCTGGCTATCACGGAAGTTTCCTATTGGTCCACCACTTGGTCAGAAATAGAGGAACCACACGCCCAAACATACCGCTGATAATTTTATGTTAAATCTTCTTTAGACTGCCCCAAGTCTAAAGGCGACCCCTGTACTTAGTCACAACCACAGTCTGAGGGCTTACTATTGATCCTGGATCAGCACTCAACTCTGTAAACACAAGCCCTGAGTCAATTAAAAAAATAAGAGCTATCGTGTCGGCCAATATAAACCCGTGATCTGTTTAAAAGACTTGAATGTGTGTGCCTGTATGTTCAGGTCAGGACTTGGAGAAGGGAGTGGGGATGTGTGCATGGAGGGAAAACCTACACACTGATCTGTATATGCAACTTTCAGGTGTTTATATCAAAGCCCATATTTCACTCTGACCATTGTTTTACAGGAACAATAAAACCTCTCTTTACATGTAGACGAACTGAAGCTTTTTACTGATCTGTTGATGTCAAGTCTTGGTATTGATGAGAAACCACTTTATTAGTTTTTTTTACATTTGCTCTTAAAACGTGCAAAAGTGGGGCATTTTCATATCCTGGTAACGGGGAACTAAATGGAGAGAAGTGTCCATATGCACTTATCTAAAAAGCCGTTACCATGAAACTCAGTGGGGAATATTTTCAAACTTCTCGTTTAGTTTCTTTTCCCTGAGAATTTCATTTGGCTAAATACAACGAAACAGTCAACTGACAATTAGCTGCTACAGGAACACCAGCAAAGTCGCCTGAATGTCATTGTAATGACAGCAATGCAGTAAGCGTCTAAAATTAGACCGAGATTCTTTGGCATGTCTGGTTTCATTAACACTAGTGTACAGCACAGTGTTGGTAAGCATCGCTGCCTTTATTAGGAGGAAGTCACATTTAAGGAAAAGTGATCTGAATCCAGATGTTATGTGGGTTTAAACTAAAAAGGCATTTGAGATTTGGCATTTGAATAACTGAAAAGGCAAATGGAAGAAAGGAGCTAATGTCAAAGCTACTATACTTACATGTGATTAGGTTTTTCAGCACCCAGAATATCCTTACACTGTAACAGCACATGGACTCCAGCGGTATTTCTGTTGAAGTCTATGTTTGCAGTGGGACTGGATGTCCTGGCTTGTGAAAACACATCTAGTCTGTTTCATTGAGCATAAATCCCATGGAAAGACTAAATTTACTCAATTTGGCTCTGCGAGCTGAAAAGGTTTAAGAGACTCTGGCCTGAGGAGTGGGCCGGGAAATAAAAAAAGACTGAAAGTGCTGTGAGAAACGCAGCTGTTCGTGGCGCCAAATGCAGGCTGGCAACAGTTTATAACTTAAATTAGTTTTGGCTCCGGCAGCTGATTCTAAGAATGGAGAGACGAAAGGAGACCCAAAGAAGGAGCCAAACGATCCATTTCATGTCAGAATGATTCTTTTTGCAGGAATAGACGGGATTTTTGGTGCTAAATGCAAATGTAACTGAACAGCGTTGCATCGCACCACTAAGTCTGATGGCAAAGCAGTTGTTTTAAGCCGCCGTGCACAATTTGGGGTTTATTTTCAAGCCACACAGGCAGCTAACATCTAATGGGATCAAACTCCCAGCGCTTTGGATGATTGTTTTGAGAATAATGGGGTCAGTTACAGCAGCAGCAATTACCATGTCCACACTCTGAGTCTGTGCTGTGGAGGGGGAGGGTTTTGGAGGGGAAAGGGGACAGAGGGCTTGTATTTTTATAAACCATGTGCTCTCCTGCAGGCCTGACAGTGATAGAGTAGAGAGGCTGCCAGAGCAGAACTGGTGTGCCTTTCAAAGACAAAAGAAAGTGAGGCGGACTCCCCCCACAGAGACACTAACACTAACTGGACACAAAGAGAAAAGAAGAGGTGAAGCTACTCAAAATTACATCTGAAACTACCAAAGACATCAAGAGGACAAAGACGGTGGCTAAACATGGAGCTGGAGACTGAAAACTCCTCAAATGGCTTCACAGCAGAGATCAGCTTGGAGAAGTTACACAAGATGGCTGCGGAGCTGATACTGCCGGGGAGATTCATCCTCAGAGTCCTGAACGCTGCTTTAGTGTTTGTGACAAACCTGCTGGCCAGAATTATGGGAAGCAGCCTGGTGAGAGGACATTTCCACCTCATGCTGTCTGCTTTCGTTCTGTTTGGTCCTGCCCTGAGTCTCTGGGTGTCAAAGTACAGCATCTTCAGCAACAGCAACCACTACCTGTACAGGTGAGAGCTCTGCAAAAATATCACACTTCATGGTTGTCTATAATCTCCTTTATAGCTGCTGTTGCTGGAAATGAATAAAGTTACTGTGAGATTTTCAGCTGGACATATGTGCTCCTTTTAAACCTGTCCTGAATGGGTGTCATTATGAGCCCAAAACCAGCCTGACACATTATTTAGATCATTTAGATTTAGATCTATCCATACTGAAGTGATATTACATAACTTTTAAAATAAGATGTAACACATTCTTTGTCTGACAGATGGACACTTGACGTGATGAGAAATAAAATGCAGCCGTGCTTAATTCAGGACGCTCAGGAATTTTTTGGTCTGGTATGACCAGGAGCTTGTGATGGCTAAAGGTAGCTGTGTTACCTTCCTGCTATGTTCCCCTGGAAACCCCCCAACATTTTTATGTGGGCATTCTAGTGTCTCATTAAAGCTCCCCTGACAATAAGTCCTTCAAAAGTTATTTTTAATAATTAATTAATATTTTGTGTTATCTATATTAATGTATACTTATCAAACTGCCCGTTTTAAAGCGTAGGAGTAAGATGATACCGATTTAAACATGAACTGTATGAGACTTTGCTCAGTCTTTTTTAGATTGATCTTATATGACTCATGGTGTGAAGCCAATTAGCGAAGCAATCCATCATTTGGCCGTGCATCAAATTTGAATGGATTCAAAAAAATATGGCAGCAGTTATACCCATGGACACAATCTTTTTTCCTCCCACAGGAAGTTCCTCAGGTCCACTTGGGGCTGGACCTGCATCTTCACGGGTTCCTTCATCCTCCTCCTCTCCGTCTCAGCCCGCCACTCACCCTCCGTGTCCCTCCGCCACCTCTCTCGGTTAGGGGTCGCGGGGCTGCTGTGGTTGGCCTGTCAGCGTCTCCTGAGCCTGCTGGAGGACGCAGCGGGGGCCTGTTATGAACCTATGGCCCCTGCCGAGGACATCCAAGGCCCCGCCTCCTTAGCACAGCCCCTGCTGCTCCTGCATGAAGATCAGACCAAGGCCTCCTGCCTCAAAGCCAACATGATGTGGAGGGGTTACGAAGTATCCCAGGACGTCCTCATCCTCTGCTTGTGTTGCCTGCTGCTTGTTGAGGAAATGTCTGTCTTTGGCCCCCACCTGGCTCAAGCAAAGCCTCAGCAGGGATCGCCCGGTGGCCCTCTAAGGTTCATCTTCCTTCTGTGTGTAGTTCTACTCTCCGTTTGGATGTTCCTGCTGCTGTGTTTGCTCGCACACTTCCCCAAGTTCCCCTCCCAGCAGCTGGGAGGCGCGCTGGGCTACCTGGGATGGAGAGGACTCTATCAGGGATGGTACAGACTCAAACCGAGCTGGGGCTGTCCTGGTCTTCCAGGGGAGGGACTTTGTGCCACCGCAGACATCAACAAACAGCCTCAGTAGCGGGAAACTCTTTGCAGATGATGTTTTGGGGATGTGGTTGTGGCCTTGGTTTAGTTTATCACCTGTAAACATCCGTAACAACACTACATTACCCTGACAGAACATAAATATGCAGGTTATTTTCACTGTTGGTCAATATAACCAGATTTAAGTTCCCTTTGGGGAAAAAAAAAAGAAGTGCACACAGAGTTATCAGAATCCTGTTGCTTTATTTTGTAATCTGAACCGAAATGAATACACAATAAGAAAAGGGAGACATTTTTGTCAGAGCAGGTGTATTACTGTTACTTAATGAGAGTGTCATTCTACACTACTTGTATCTGGTCAGAGCATGCAGGAGCTGCTCTCAGTAGATGAGAGCTTTGCCGTCTCCTCTGGGCTTCTTAATCTTGTCGTAGTTCTTGTTAATGATGTCAAACAGCACGGCCTGGAGAGACGAACACGGGGAGAGGCATCAGTGGAAGTGCGGCGCGAGAAAGACGGGCAAGCGTGTGAGAGAGAAAGAGAGAAACAGGAAGGTTAGAAGCGGTAATAAAAGAGAGCGACACCCAGATCCAGAGCCGTAACCGTGTCGAGCGGCTCCTTTCATCACCTGTATCACCGTGTTCATTACCAGCATCAAACACAGGAGAACAATAGCCAGCGGAGGGGGACAAACAGTGACTAATGGATGGGAGATGGAACACCAATCAATTTAACACATGCACAGCAATTAGTTTAATTACCCTCCTATTAAGAAGGAATGGATTCCATTTAGCCACCGTCCCTGCTGCTGGGACACGACTGGAATATGTTATAGATGTGTGGATAGTTTTATTTAAAATACAGTGCATGATTACAGCAGATGGTATATTAAGTTTGATACATGTTGATTTACAATGTTCAGATGGCATTTAGACATTCTTTAGCGCAGTGATTATGATGGTCATCAGTTATGTATTCGATTTTGATATTTTTTCTTTCTTTTTTCTACACAAATAGACATATGAGGGACAGGGTTTTTACACAGCAGCCTCAGAGTAAACAACAGGAGGTAGGGGTCTTACATATGTGTTGCGGATGTCCAGGACCACAAGGCGGAGCTCGCAGTACTGGTACTGGTCCAGCTCATGAACCAGCTGTCGGTAGTCCCCCTGCAGCAGAGAGCACACAACAGAGCTCATATGCAAAAATATACAGGAAATGGCACGTCCAGTATGTACCCACTGCACAGAGACGAGCATCGGCATAATGGCGTTTATTTGACACACAAAAAGAGCATGCAGTCTGCAGGTGGCACACAGTGAACGTCAATATGGGCGAGCGTGTGAGCATTAAAACACAGAAACACAAAAGCGTGTATCATAATGTATACCGACCACATGGGATTGTTTGGCGGCTTTGGCCACAGCATCACCTCTCTCGCTGTAATATCTAACAAAGCAAAGGAGAAGTTGCTTGTCGTTAATTTATAACAGTTGTCAACAGGATACATTACAACCTAACCATGTTTGAAATCATCCTGAGCAAACTAAATGATTCTCGCTAAACTTCTGTTGCAGACTTGATTAAAGTCAGACTGTAACTTTTGCTGAACAGCAGCCACTGTGGCTACAAGTGGCAGTTATGAGATAGTGTTTAATGCTAAGCTATTTTAATATAAATCGTTGTTGGTGTGTAAAAGCCTTTACACTGCAATATTTACATTAACTTTGCGGTCATTAGATCATATTAACCACCAGAAATTACTGGTCATGCCAGAGCACGAATGCCTTTAACACCAACAACTCCAGAGTGTGTTGAATTGAGCAACAGTGCGTTTCATTGCTCAAGAATTCCACTTTTAATTTGTGAGGGGAATCAATTTTCTCAAAAGTTACATAGTTTCCCTTTAAAGTGAAAGGGCTCTGTATTTCACACTAACACTGTGCAAATGAATTAACTTAATACACAGATTTTCCAGAAGGAAGCTCGAAATAAAGGTCAAAATTGTAAATTTCTCAAAGGATCCCTTCATGCAGGTGTCAGTTAGTATGACTACTTTGTTCTGTTTTCTCCCTGAGTGGATGAGGCTAGACAGCGACATGAGCAACTGCATCAGCACTAATGAAAGAGATGATGCATCTTATTGAGTGTGACTGCATCGCTTGTTTATCATTCAAATAAAGTTAAAAAAAGAAAAACACAACCACAGACTAGCTGCTGGCGTGTGGGCTCTTACTTTGAAAGCTGAGTTTGGAATGCCTCGATCTTGGTGCGTGTGTTGGTCAGCAGCTCAAACACTTTCTCCTGTTGCACAAGAATAATGACAGTAACTCTAACTGGATACATTTCAAAACACACAAGGCAGACATCATAATTATCAGCCGTTACCAACCTGCACAGCCACTCCAAAGTTGTTACCATCTTCAATTTTAGGGATTTGGAGCTGCACCCACATTGACACCTGCCAGGAAAATCTGCATTTACTAATCTCTAGTGGAACATATGAGCTTGTCATAGTGTTCACAGTCAGTGTTATTAAAACTCTAACACAGCCTCATTTAAAAACGGGTCTAAATTCTCTCATGGCATACTTAAAAGAGTTACATGAAGTGATATGCACTCAAAAGGATATTCCTTCCATACATACATGTTGTGCACTAGATAAGCAAAAGTAATGACCACATTTAGACTGATTTTCTTGGTAGAAAATGAAGCTAGGAGACTGACCGTGTTGAGCTTCTCTTTCAGGGTCTGGATCTGAGGCTTGACCTCCTGCAGGAGACTCTCCACCCGCTCGTTGCTGCAGATTGGACCGCAGGGAGGCCCTGGTGCACAAAATATTGCATCACTTGATCACAAAATCATAAAATTCTGGTTGAGTCTGGCTGCTTTCTGAGAGGATTTTGGTTTTAATTTAGAACATGCGCATAAAAATGCTCCCCAGTTACTACTATTCAGTCCTGGCGAATCATTTGGGAAACCATGCCCGAACTGGCTTTGTTTTCTCATTAGCTACAGTTTGACTCCATGTCAGTATTATTAGTTAGGGGACAGGTGGAGAGGCAATAACAGGCCCTAGAGGGACTGGTTTGTAGCTATAATGGTTCTAATAAATATTCAGTGTTTGAGAAAAACCATTACAGTAGTTTAGCTCTTGCAATGAGATTTGTCAAATTAAACTCCTGGGATGTAACATCAGCCCTCATTCATATTTTCTTCAATTTACCGCTCCCACCTCATAACAAGCATGTTCTTGTCCAGAAAGTACATTCAGCCAGTGTGTTGCTTTAGCACTTGTCTTCATCATTTCTTCTCATATACCTGAATCTTCGTCCTCTTTATCGCTGTCCTTGTCTTTCTTCTCCTCCTTCGCCTCCTTCTGCATCATCAAGAACAGAAGGCAGAGGGTCAAAGAGTTTTCAGTGCCTATTAATCTCTCAGACAGCTTTACCCACATGCTTTTTTTTTCATGGCTGGCTAAATGAAGATGTCAAACGTTGGATTTTTTTTTTTTCTTTGCATAAGAAATGTAACCTAGTTCCAGCAGCTCCTGCTCCTTGCACACAGCCTCTGAATGCACTCCAGCAGCCGTCACTTTGTTTCCGAGAGTTTCTGCATGATTCTTTCAACCAACCCCCCCCCCCCACATAAAACTAGTGACACTGGCAGTGTTACACTCTTTCCTCCTCTAAATCGGTGTGTGCAATGTGGCAGCGTGTGAGGGGAAAGATCACCTAAAATAAAAGGCCCACTCACTGCCAATTTGTAAAGCAGCTCTTGGAAATTGCACAGCGATTGGTTGCCATGGTAACAAAGGACTCAGTTTCAGGGTTGTGTCTTGATATTTTATTTAAGGCTAAATATAAACACTTGGCGGAGGATTTCAGTTGAGAGGCTTTATGCTGCGCTCCTCAAGAAATTCAATGGTTGGGAAAACAAAATACTTAACTAAAAGACTCCTCGCTGTGGAGTCTATTCCATTTATAAAATATGGCACCGCTGCTTAATTTCCATTTACCCTCTTAAACCCTCTGGAGCGTTTTCTTAATTTGGCAATTGCCTCTCAATAAATTACAGGCAAGAATCAGTGACTGTACTCAAACAAAGAAATATAAATACCTTTGAATGCCTCTTCAAACCAGCATGCTCCCTCGTATCACATTTTCATAAGACGAAGCAAACCTTCCGAGTGTGGGACCTACCTCCTCCTTCCTCTTGCGTTTGGCCTCCTCTTTAGCCGGGTCTGGGATGGGAATGTCCAGAGGAGCCTTCAAAGAAGCCAGGTCATCACAGCTGAAAGATGTCTGACAGATCACACAAGTCACAAACGTCACTTTTCAGGGACAGACACACACCTTCGCATGTCCAGACCACAGTGGGGTTAAGCTTTGTCACAAGGAAGAGTTTTGTTGTAAAGCACAGGTATGGATGCAATACCCATACTTCCACACTGTTTAGTATACCCAAATACATGAATGTTAAATGCAGTATGCCAAAAACAGCAGGATGTCCTGCTACATCCGTAGCAGTGTGGAATCCATCACACTCTTTTGGCTGTTCTGGCAATTGTCTGCACAGCAGAGGACAAACTGGCTGAGCCGCAGAGAGAGCAGAGACAGACGAGAGCAGCCTCTCTAATCTTTGCAGTAAATTGGTAAAGAAAACACTCGGACATCAATACAACACACGATAACGAAATCACCCGGAAAGCTTGTGCTGCAGTCCATAGCGCAAAGTTGGACTATTGATGAAAAAACAGCCAATGGTGTTTGGTATCTCCAAGGCAACCACTTATTCATCAATATTCAAACTTTGCACGATAAACTATGAATGAGGAAGGGAGTCAAAGTTCAAGGTGCGATATTAAGATGGAGAGGTATGTCCCAATTGTCTGCATACAGCATGGTATGAATGTGCTTTGTGAGGGCAGCTGCAGTATGTGCTGTAGTAAAAGGAAGAAGTGTACAGCGTGGAGCGCAGGGGAGGCCTCCGTGTTCGGCTGGAGAAAGAAACACCATATAAAAGACACCTGAGGGAACACAGTATGGCCGATGAAGTCACAATGATACCTTCAGCAGCATCTGCAGCTCCTCGATCTTCTGAGGGAAGAATTCTGACACCAGCTCTTCTGCCTGGTATTAAAATATATATAGAAAATAATCAGCCAACACTGTTCACATCAGTATGACGAGCTTAAATTCATGGTGACGGTTTGGAAATGCTGGATAAATTACCTCCTTGGTGACTTTCTGGCAGAAGGCATCCACCTGAAAAGAAGAAATCACATGATGTAGTTAGTTTATTTACTTATATTCCTTCACTTAGTAAGAACAGCTCCAATCTGCCTGATAACCTCCTGCTGTCAGACACTGACCTCAGCTCACCTGTCAGCCTCACTGACGGTTTGACGGCAGAGTGGCTCTAAAATGATCAAATATGAGACACGTAAATCAAGCACGCGCTCACCTGTTTCTTCGACTCGAGGCGAATACCCACAGTGGCCATGTCGTCTCTGTGGGCAAAAACGTATTCAATTAAGTTTATAGAAGCGTTTCAACTTCAACGAAACCTCGAGAAAAGAACAATAAACTGTTTATCGCTGCAATTCAATGCCGTGCACATACTCACAGTTACTCAGCACAAAGAGTGAAATCGAAAGTAAGACGCATTTTCTGACGGTTCCGTACTTTCCCAGTTTAATAGCGACTGATGCATTGTGGGACTTGCAGTGTTTAGGAAGCTTAGGCGTTTCATTTCCTATAACCGGAGCCACTGATCAGAAACAGTGCAGGCAAACACAAACCTGCTCCCAGGAAGTGAAAATAAAGTTGTTTTTTCTTTAGATTTGTATTCATGCATAATAATTCTGTATTCTTTCTATCATATTCCATAAACATTGTTTCATATTCACACGTATTATTTTTGCTCTCTAAAGTTTAACATCTTAAAAAAACTCCTTGGGGCTCACAAACCTGATTAAAACAAAATAAAATAAAATGAAACAAAATAAAATGAAATGAAGTGAAGTGAAGTGAAGTGACATGAAATGAAATAAAGTGAAATAAAATAAGTTGTTCCTTGGGCATAATAATGAAATCAGCTTATTTAGCATGTCCGTCATGTATGGTCGAGAAGTGAAGACACTGTGTTACAAAGAAATTGTACTAAGTTGTACCAAGAATAAAGTCTGATCATTAGTGCTCGGATTAATCTAAAAATTATTTATAGATTTGGGAATTTAACTAAGAATTAACTAAGAATTTCAATTAAATTGCCACTGTTCTCTTTCTTTTATTATGTTGGTGTGGCACAAAAATATAAGGTTTATATATAATATATATATATATATATAATATAAGGTTCTGTAAAAATAAATACATAGACAAATAAATAAAATGAACAATCTAAGACAGGAAAAAAACGCAAGCATGTGGAAAAATGTTTTCTCTCAGGAATGATAAGCTGATCATCACCAGCTGTGTAGCACCAAGTAAAACCTGCTGTAACACACACTGACATAACTGTAGGCTAGTGTGTGTGTGTGTGTGTGTGTGTGTGTGTGTGTGTGTTCTCCTGTGAGTTCTCATTGTGTCCACTAGATGGCGCTGCTGGTCTAAGTGGAATAAATCAAAGTGCTTAGTGCCAAACTACAACAAACACATAACGATTAACAGCACCAGAGTAAACTTGTGAACGTACATGTCATTTGTTATGCAAGCTTTTCACAACCTAAATCATGCCCATGTTAAACCTCAATACATAAACCTCAATGACGCAAATGTGAGATATATTTTAAATGAGTAAACTGTAAAAGGAAATGGAGTTTTTCTCTGTATTAACATAAATGAAGTACATCATGAGTTAATACAACAAAAACATGTGGCATAAACAACCTGCTGAAAGTCACATAAAGACAAATCCCCAGCCATCTCTCCAACCGCACAATCCCAGCAGTGTGAGCGGAGCCACTTAAGCTCAGCACTGATAGATCAACCTGAAGCCAGAGTGTGTCTGCTCCTGCCACCACTGTGGCAGGGATCCTGTGGGTGCTGCTGTCACGTGGGCTCTTTCATCAGGAGCTGTGTGGACAGAGCCGAGGTCGAGCCAGTCAGGTTAAAGCCTAAAACAAATACAGGATCCTGAGTGGACAGAAAAGACGTCAGAGCCTCCCATTGTAAACACAAGCCTGGTCATCTGCACTGCTGCATGCTATCATTACGCCAACATGCTCTGTGTTACACCAGGTTAAGACCTGAGCAGGCAAACACACCATGTTTAATCACACCCAGAGATAAACAGACCCCATGTAGATTTAATTACCTGGCTGATACATAGGTGATACGATGCCATTAAGTTATGAATCCAATACATCAGGTGGTGTCTTAACACATCAGCCATCAGATATTGTTTGAAGTTGGACCCAAAGGGCAAAGGGTGCACTTGTTGACAATGCTAGCACCATTAATGATCGATTATTTGATTTGATCGCGTGGGTGATTAGAAGTTCTCTGTGCAGAGTGTTGTTAAGGTTGTTGAGAAATACTGAGGACAAAGGTCGTGTATCTGAACACGGGCAGGGCGGGGACACATGGAAGGAGGCAGACAGCTTCAGGATGTGTGACCATGTCAGTAAATCATCTCTCCGTACGGTCTTCATATGTTTCCATCCTCACAGTTACACACTGACCATATTAACCCACTGCACTGTGTCAGAGAGGACATATAGTATGAATGAGTGATAGAGTATGTATGGTTTCATGATATCAGCGGTGTACTTATTGTCACACTATGGAATCTGTTTTTTTAGCCTGAGCAGAATAACCTCATGCTGATAGAAACACAACGGTGGAGGATGTATTCACATTCTTCACCTAAGTAAAAGTACTAATACAGTGCAGTAAAAACACTGAAATAAAATGTTACCTAAGTAAAAGTATAGGCTACATAAGTATAATCAAATGTACTCAAAGTATTAAAAGTAAAAGTATTCAATGCAGAAAAATGTCATGTGACTGTTGTACTATTATTTATGACATCACAGATTATTATTACTCATGCATTTTTGTAGAAGCAGGATTTTACTGTTAGAGCTGCTTGCTTCATTATCAGTTGACAAGCTGATTATTTTCCTCATTGTTTGGTTTGTAAACATTCAGAAAATAGTGAGAAATGCTGTCACAGTGACCCAGAGTCCAACGTGACTCCTCCACAAGGCTTGTGTTGTCCTAACAACACTCCAAACCTACAAATGATTAGAAATAAATTGATCATTATTGATAGCACTATAATTTAAAAAAATGATTTAAGGGAAAAACAGCAAATCTTCACATTTACAGAGCCATGAGATGTTTTTGCATGAAAAAAACGATTATCAAAATAATTGCCAATTCATTTTCCACCCATCAGCCAATCAATCGATCGACTAAGCAATGACTTATTTCAGCTGCTTTGATATAAACTGTGTTATAAGCCCGTCATAGGTTTACTATGCAACACTCGTCATTTGTAAAGCAAAGTGGTAACTAAAGCTGTCAGATAATTGCAGTAAGTTAAGTGTAATATCTCCCTCTGAGATGTAGAGAAGTAGAAGTAAAAAGTGGCATGAACAGAAAATACTCAAACAAAGTAGAAAGTACATAAAATTACATACTACTTCCTATTTCTACTTTCCCACACTATTGTTAATGGTATCTTATGCTATATGTCCAACATCTTTCTAATGGAACTCGTCCAGTGTTCCCCTTTCACTTTTCCAGCAGAAAAAGGAGAAGTCCAAATCATCGCCTCTTCAATGAGACTTCAACAGTGACTTGACTCATCAGAGGATCATTGACAGTGAAATAACAATTCTGAATTCAGTTCAGTTCACGCATCTTCTTGAAATATATAATTTTTTTCTCTGACATGTGCAAGTTTAATACCAGGCTCCAACTTAGAGAGCATTGATACACTAGACGGTAGCTAAAACTGCTGATCATATTATTAGCCTAGTACATTTTTTATTTGTTTTTTCTTTATTTCCATTTTAATTTAATAAGTCACACACTTATACATTCAAATGAAAACACGGCACAGCAACTCAAAGGTCTCATTAAGGCCACAAATGTTTGAAGATGTGGCAGCTTTTTATAGCGTGCTGTACTTTTTGCCAGTTGCTGCATTTCTGAATGTTCCCTTTCATAAGCATGGACTGCAGATGTGGGTGTATAGCGTGTATACATTAATTCATAGTGTGTGTGTGTGTGTGTGTGTGTGTGTCGTCCCTGTGCTGCTGACTCTGCAGGCCCTATCAGAGAACATGAGACAGGACGGCTGAAGTTTAACCAGACATGTTGTACTGTTGGATCACTCTTTATCTGGTCTCTACAGTATATTCTTCAGTCTGGTCCCCACCCCTTTACTTCCCCTCTCTCACACAGCTCACGTGTGTGTGTGTGTGTGTGTGTGTTCATGCATGACTCCCTCCCCCATTTCCCAGAGAGAGAAGCATTAACAGGAAACCTGCTATTTAAAAAGCCTGTGCAGATACAGTTGATTGCCCTTACCGTTAGAATAAAGTGAAAGACTCTCTCTGGCTCATGTCCCAAAGCTAATAAAACAATGTCGATGCTATAAAAATGATAATCACAACAATATTTACTATAAAGCCTCACTGGGTAATTTCACAGCCTCTGATCGCAGCAAGATTTGAAACTTGAGCTGAAAAGGTATGAAACATGATGTGGAAATATTTGTTACTACAGCCCTAAAGCCACACTTAGTCATGTGAGAGCTGCATTTGATCAGAAAACGGCTTGAAACACCCCAAGTCAAAATATCCACTGAAAGCAGACTTTGTTTAGGGTAGCTGAATATAACCAGAGGTGGAAAGTAACTTACTCAAGTACTAAGAACAATTTTCAAGTACTTCACTGGAGTATTTCCATTTCATGCTGCATTATACTTCCACTCTATCACAATTCAGAGAGAAATACTGTACTTTTTACTGACATACAGTTATTTGATATCTTCAGTTACTCTGTGGATTCAGACTAGCAGTAGAAAGCACAACAAACAAATAAATAATGCTGTTTTATTGTAGATTTAGTCAAGACTTTACTGATCCACCATCCTGATTGATACACACATCAATGCACCAACACTCATACACAATATGCAGCATTCTCAAGTGCACAGTTTGCACTTTAAGTATATTTTGACTTTAATACTTAAGCAAAATGAATCCAATACTTATAGGTTTCTGTATACTTATAACATAATAGGCCTATTTCTACACTATTGGTACTAGAGGACTAGATCTGAGTACTACTATATATTTATAAACTGCAGTACTTTTGCAGAGAAATGTAAAATACAACTAAACAAAACTTTGCTGTAACCTGACACCTTTTCTTCTTCTCATTAAATTAAGGTGGAGTGCCACGTGCACGCGCAGTGCCCGTGTCCCGGGTGAAAACTGTTTCCGCCCCGCTACTTCCGGGTTGTGTGTTCGCGCCGGTTTGTGTGTTTGTGTCAGGGTGCTGGCTCGTGCAGGGGCTGCGGAAGTTTGCGTCAACCGGGCGGGACAAAACACAACAGTATGGACACAAGCCGCGAAGTAATACGTGACATTTAAACCCCGAAGCGCCTCCTCCTTTGGTTAAAGTTGACTTTGTAAAGCAGGAAGACGACGCGGGGAGCCAGTTCGCGGACGTGACAGCATCAGCGGTCACATCCAGGTGCATCTGTGTGAATGTACACGTTGAGCAAAGTGCAAGGTCCCCTCACAGAGCTCTGATATGAGCTGCGGCCATCTCTGCTCCTCTCCTCTCCTCTCCTCCTCAGCTTACTAATGTGCCTTCTCACACTTTTACTTGTCATAAGCTAACGCAGTTTGATTTTGCACCGAAGATGTCGTGCCTGTTGCTGGGAGTCATACGGAGGTGGGTACCTGGGATTTTTTTGCGGTTTAAGTCGTGTTTTCATGGTGTTTCAGCTAATGTTCAGAGAATATGTCTGCTTTAAGTACACAAAATGGCTATTGAACTCTGTTTGCCTGCTTAAGTTACTTTTCTTTTAAAATTATGAATGCCAACTAATTTAGCCTTTAATTTTTTTTACACACAGCAAATGTGTTCCTGTCGTAGTTCCTCTGTGATGGTGTCCACCTCTTTTCCTGAGACTGAAACACACACTTTGACCATTTGTTAAACTGATCAGGAATCCATGTTTTAGATACCTCTACAGTGAGATAAGACCTGTTGCACTGTTTCAGCATTCATCCAGTACACATGTTATGGGTCTTGTTCAGTGGTTATCTTAAAAAGTTGTTTCATTGTTTGCAAGTTGCTGTGCTGCCAGAAACTTGTCAGACTTGATCTCAGAAACAGGCCTCATATCAGATGACACTGAGCAAAGGCTGGGCTCCTTAGATTGTAGGTTAAACACAGTCACAGCAGTGTGTAGTTTTTTTTTCTTTTCTTCTTCTTTTTTTTTCTCAAAAATGGTTCTTCTTGCTTTTCTTCTCTTCACAATTTCCCCCTCCAGGCTCTGTGATGACCCCACATCACACAGGGACCCTGCAGTCAAAGTGAGCCCTCCGTGGCGATGTGTGTTTGCTTTTATTTCGTCAGTAAGGATGCATGCGAGTGAGTGACAGGGAGGGACATGTTCCTCTGCATTTTGTTTGTGTTACTGCTTGAGGGATCGTTAATGGCTGGAGTCATCGCTCCTCTATTTGCCTGAATGTCCTGGAGCATGTTCCGTGTGCTCCCCCCTCCGTGTACCCGCTGTACCGAGTGTGAGGATAATGTATGCAGCACGTGTGCATGTTCTAAGTGATCCTCCGGCTCCGCTACGCTCTGCGTAGACTCTGCCCTGAGGGGGCTATTGACCAGGATCCAAGTGAAGGGGGAGTGTAGGCGTGTGTGTCTGGTGTGTGAGGATTGGCCTCCTGATTTGGAGGGTGTGCTGTGAGTAAAAGTTGCTCAGCTAGACGTCAGATACTGTCAGGGCAATGGTTACCACATCAGGGTTATCTGCTCCTTGACATTCCTCATTTTGTCTCTGGATAGCACTCTGGATAATCACTTATTTTCCTAAATTAACACCCTTAAAAATAGAGAATGATGTTGTCTGTTTCTATGTTGCACAATAGTCACATTTGTAAGGTTTTCTTGGCAGCTGATATTGGGATAAATGTTGAATTTGTTAGGTGGAGTTATGTGTGTCCTCATCAGGTATGGGGGATGGGGTGAGGAATGGAGAGACAAAGGGCATGAGAGGATGATTGGCTGCAGGGGAAGTTGGGATCAAAGGTCATCGAAGCTGCTTAGTTTTTCTTTGATGCAAAAGAAGGAGGAACAAAGTTAATTCTGCCCTGCCTTTATGTCTTGTTGCAAGTCGGCCACCTCTGTGCTTCATTAACAAAATTAATAATTATTTTCTGTCCATTAGTTCCAAATTCAGTCCAGCTCCTTTCCTTTCCATCCTGATCACACTGGACTTAATATGCGGCACCACTGGAATGGTCACAGTAATTAGAGGCGTGACAGGCTGGATGATTGGAAGTGTAGGTAATTGATTTACTGGGTGCGGGAGGGGGGACTAAAGTTCTGTAGTTCATCTAATATCACAGATAAAACTGGCAAAGTGCCTTTATGTTTTTGTCTTCTGTGGCTAAAGGTCAACATAGGCTGCTGATAATCATTCATTAATCTACTCAGATCTAAAAAAATCTAAAGATCCACTGAAAACTGACACTTTCTGCCACGTGTTTCTTTACAAGAAAGAGAATGTAAAGAGTGATGGTGCAGAGATTTAACAAGCCCATTCAAACATTTCTGGTCATCAGGCCAAATTTCTTTCTTTGTCTGTTTTTGTACTTCTGTAGTGTTTAGTGCTAATCAGCAAATGTTTGCATGCTAATACGCTACACTAAGATGTAACATCATACCGATGAACAGCTAAACCAGCTAAACATCAGCATGCTAGCATGCTGATCATGGATGCATTATAAGACCAGACCATCAGCCTTGCTCCCAAGTGGCCACTTGTAGTATTACAACAAAAAAAATCTATTATACCACTATTATAAAAGAGATGTCTGTAAAGCAGTTGATAGCACACCTCCAGCTATGAACATAGCCAGATATTACTGTTTGATTTGTATATTTTTAAGCCACAAGGCTTTAATCTTTTCTCCTCTCCAAAGCCTTTTTTAATCATGTCACCGCTGTGATACGAGCCATTCGTCAGCCAGAGGCAGGATGGGATTAACACCACTGTTCATATTCAGTGGGCAGCATACCCTGGAGTCTAACCCAGAAGCTAAAAACCTTTTTAGCGTATGTGCCAGTGAGCAACTCTTGTTGGACTGAATAGGGGCCATTTTGGGTTGGGTATCCAGTTCTTATAACGTCCTATAGTGCTGATATTAGCATTTAGCACAACAGCCCCACAGAGCAGCTAGCATGGCTGTAGGCTCTCGTTCCTGTTACCCACTAAAAGCCAGTTTTCTGAGCATTTTAGGGTTCAGTGTCACGCTGTTTATGCTCTAAAGCCACATACATTCATTTTTACTTTCCTTTACAGACACCTGATACTTTTGGGTAGATGATGTTGTAGTACAGTCTTTACTACAAAGGGCACTGTGCTCAGCTTTATCTTTTGAGCAGGCATCTTTTTTTCCCCAGCTCTGAGTTTTGTCTGCAGGTTTTGCTTTTAGACTTCAGCACCCTCCATCAATAAGGTAGGATAGCCTGAGAGATAGGGTTAGGGTTAGGGTTAACATTAAAAAATCCTGAGTTTAGCTTCCATTCAGTGTCTGTATACTGAGCCTACATTTTGAGCACAAAGTCTGTTCATGATTAATGGCTCCCACATGAATGGTTAAACAATGGACAGGGTACAGGTCACCTGTTCAGAGGGAGTTTGAACCCTGATGCTGGCATTAGACTGTTCTCAGCTCTTTGCCCTCTCACTGTCATGTTACTTGTTATCTTCTCTCCCACTGTGAACCTCTCGGCATGCCTGCTGCTCGTGGCCTTTGTATATCCGAGCTGATTCACGTGCGTGTCTGCACAAGAGTGTGTGCGTGTATTTAATGACACACTTGGTGCCGCCAATTTGGAGCTGCGTGCCTGCACTGCACGGGACGACTGTGTCCCTGTCTTTGAAACAAAATAGAAGAGCGTGATTTCTATTTCCAGTCAAATTAGCTCCTGACTTTTGAAAGGAATCAGATGAGAATGTGGGCCAGTTTATGGTTAAAGCAATTTTAGAGCACTTAGGCTTAAACGTTTATTTGCAGTTCTTCTCATTGGAGGATTCAGAATTATGAATCATGTAATTTTTAAAGAGGTCACCTGGGGTCATACAAACTGACAGAAAACAAAGCACATACAAACATTGTCTGTTCTATTGTCAGACCATTGCTAGGGACAGACAGGAGACACATACATATACACACACGTACACGCACAGGCTTGTGTTTTAACAGCTTGCATAGCGACAGCCCTCTCAGTGGCGTGTGTTTGTGAATATCATGCTGCTGCTAACAAACAATAGGCTGCCCCCCCCGCATGCCTCTCTTTATGTGGAGAAGTGTGTTTGAGGCTCTCAGGTTGCACTCATAACGGCCCCAGTCATCTCATTATTGCTGCTGTCACGTGAAAAGCACACTACTCCAATTGGGTGCCTTCTTTTAAACTTGTGTTAAAAGTTTGTGCTCTTTAAATGCTCTTCCAGGGTTTTTAAAACTCCTCCAGCATCCACTGGCATACACTGAACTAGTATCAAAGGCAACTTCTGTAGCTTTGTTGCTCAGGTTTTTGTCTGTGATGTGTTTGTGATAATGGAACACCCATGTAAACAGCAAAGAGGAAAGACCAGAAAAACCTCCAAGATAATGCAGACCAAAATGTAATATGTATAAATTAGAAATGTCCAAGTAGGCCAGTGTAGCATAACAAGGATGACAGCTCACAGCCTCATGTGGGAAGAACCTCGCGTGGCAGGTTGTGCAGGCAAATACCTGTTGCACAGGAAAGCTCTCCACACAATGGGCAGGAGAGTTTTGAGTTAAATAGTGTTGTGTGACTTGCACCCAACTCATTGGCCCACAAAACAAAATCAAGTTCTCTCTCTAGTGACGTCTGCTTTGATATCAGTCACTGATTCAGTGTAATTCATAGCTGTAATTTGATATGGCTTCAAGTAAAGGGTTAAAATAAGTAATTAATTACTTGAATGCCTGTTCTCTCTCAGACATGGTGGTGTTGGGGCGAGTGTTGGGGTTCGGTCCCTGGCCTCCATCCCCTCACTGCCTCCGGCAGTGGCTGAGTTTGTGAAGGGAGCGGTGGATGAGTGTAAGCCTGCCAACGTGCATGTGGTGACGGGGACGCCAGACGAAACAGCCAACATCTTGGCTGGTCTGGAAAAGGAGGGGATGGTCAAGAAACTTCCCAAATTTCAGAACTGGTAAGGGCTTTACATTACTATACATGCTTTTGGGCCTCAGAGTGCTCGTCTGAAATTCTCGTCCCAGTTTTTCACCGCCACGCTCTGATTCCTTCTCTGTTTTTCAGTTGGTTGGCACGGACAGACCCGAAGGATGTGGCTCGGGTGGAAAGCAAGACTGTGATTGTGACCAAGAACCAGAGGGACACCATCCCCATCCCAGCTGGAGGGGCGAAGAGCCAGTTGGGCAGCTGGATGAGCGAGTCTGACTGGCAGAAAGCCAGAGAGGAGCGTTTCCCCGGCTGCATGGCAGGTCTGTTCTAGGAAAAAAATAAATAGTTTGTCTCCGGAGATGTGTGTTTGTCGCCCATGTCTTCATGTGTGTGACAAACAGAACGGGGCCCAGCTTGTAAAAACATTTCTCCATAGCGCTACTAGTGGTCAAACACTTCCCAGTGTACCTTTAAGAAAAGGCATTAATATCTGCAGCCAAATATAACCTCATTTTCAACGTGCGTCAATAACGAAACAATGTTATCTGTATTGGAAAAATAACTGCATTAATATGCTGGTCATTCTTCTCTGTCTCACTGTAGGTCGGACCATGTATGTGATTCCCTTCAGTATGGGTCCTGTAGGCTCAAGTCTGACTAAATATGGTGTCCAGGTACTGACTGTGCTCCTCTCAACACTTGATGCTCAGAAAAAAGCATGCATTAAAGCAACAGGCCTGCTGTGTTGTACTTAATAACACAACACATCACACAGTATGCTCTAATAAAGAGTCGTAGCACTTCATGGTTATTGCTCACTGAAAGGTTTAGCTTGTTGATCAGGGTAAACATTTTGTTCTCCCTCAAGGTGACGGACTCGCCGTACGTTGTGGCCAGTATGGGGATCATGACGCGCATGGGCACTCCCGTCCTGAACAAACTGGCTGAAGGAGCCGAGTTTGTCCGCTGTCAGCACTCAGTGGGACGACCTTTACCACTCAAAGGTGCAACCCCCCCCCCCCATCCATCCCCTCTCCTGCCGTCTCTGGCTCTATCCTCATCTCCCCTGTTCACCATACCTGTACCTGTTCCACAGCTGTCCCTCTAATCTCTCTGCCTGTCTCCTCTCCAGCTCCTCTGATGAACTCGTGGCCCTGTAACCCCGACAAGGTGCTGATATCTCACCTGCCAGACATCAGGCAGATCATGTCCTTCGGCAGCGGCTATGGAGGAAATTCTCTCCTGGGGAAGAAGTGTTTCGCCCTTCGTATTGCCTCCCGCATCGCCAAAGATGAAGGTTGGCTGGCTGAACACATGCTGGTGAGTGTGTAACTCTCCATGGTAGAGAGTGCAGGAAGACTACTGTAGTAGTCTACAAAACTGTAGTATCTCTTCTGTCAATGATGCATGGCCACGGTGCTCTTTCAGCAGTTTTGAGTAATGACTATTCATGAAAGGATGAGTAATAATTACAGGGTCACTTGTCTTTTTAACATTTTCTTCACCTCTCCTCAGATCCTGGGTATCACCAACCCTCAGGGGGTGAAGCGTTACATAGCGGCAGCCTTCCCCAGTGCCTGTGGTAAAACCAACTTGGCCATGATGAAACCATCTCTGCCAGGCTGGAAGGTCGAGTGCGTGGGCGACGACATTGCGTGGATGAAGTTTGACAGCCAAGGTGAGACGGAGGAGATCGGCTCGCGGTCAAACAATCCCTTTGATGGTCCACAGGTAGTGTAGTAAATCCTCGTGTTACTGACTCATCTGATTCTGCAGGTAAGCTGAGAGCCATCAACCCAGAGAACGGCTTTTTCGGAGTGGCTCCTGGCACCTCAGACAAGACCAACCCCTACGCCATGGCCACCATCGCCAGAAACACCATGTTCACCAACGTTGGAGAGACCAGTGATGGAGGAGTGTGGTGGGAGGGCCTTGACCCCCCTGCAGCCGGGGTCACACTCACAGACTGGCACGGCAAAACCTGGAAGCAAGGTAGCATCTGACTGGAACCCCCAGCCTTTATAAAGACCCCAATCTAAAGTGTCCCTCTTGAAGTTTAGCATTTCTATGGAAGATGATTGTTTGTTTCTAATGAATATTCAGCAGTTTTACTGATTTAATTTTAGCTTGAATGATGTGTTTGCCAATAAAGACATCTGAATCTGAAATTAGGAGTGAACAGCCACAGTGTATACAGTGCCATCTAGTGGTATTTTTTAGTTTAACTGTTGTTTCCTGTCTGTGTAAAGGAGGCGCCTCTCCATGTGCCCACCCCAATTCCCGCTTCTGCGCCCCGGCAGCTCAGTGTCCCATCATTGACCCCCAGTGGGAGAGTGAGGAGGGCGTCCCCATCGATGCCATTATCTTTGGAGGCAGGAGGCCCGAAGGTTGGCGCTGCTCGCATTGAATACACATCAAGTTTTTCTCTAAACAGACACAGACATTATTTGATGAGCTTTATTTCACATCTTAAGCTGTGGTTTGTAGTCTTCTGTGTTGTGACTGACAGAGGGATGCAAGCTGAAGTTAATTAAGAAATAATTTTAAAAAGGTAGGTTAAATTAATAGGCTAAAATTTGTATATCTGTAATTTCAGGGTCAATATTACAGTCCTGATCATCTTTGTCACAATAACAAACTAATATAGCAAAAGGTTGAACATGTTAACCATTATTATTACTCAGTAATAAGTACGCAGTTTGTATTACATACCAACATGAGAAGTGAGGAAACATTTACAGCACACAAGCAGCTGTGCAGTAAACATGATGAAATGATGTTGTCAGGAGTCCCTCTGGTCTACGAGTCCTTCAACTGGCAACACGGAGTGTTTGTTGGAGCAGCCATGAGGTCCGAGGCCACTGCAGCTGCTGAGCATCAAGGTACAAACTCACACACCTGAGATTCCTGTGATCTAAACTCATGTAAATACATTTGTGCTGTTTTACAGCTCTAAAAGAAAGAAGGATTATATTTTTGTACGGACTAGTTCTTAGATATTGTGTCATCACCGGTAGTACTGCTAGACACTAATGTGAGTGATGAGATGTTTTATGATAACAGGATGATGAGGGAGTTACTCTCAACAGCACTAAAGCTGTTTTCCATCAGAATTACAAAGTGTTTCATGTTTTCCTCCAGGCAAGGTTATCATGCATGACCCCTTCGCCATGCGGCCGTTCTTCGGCTACAACTTTGGCGACTACCTCGCTCACTGGCTGAGCATGGAGAGCCGAAAGGCGCCCACTCATCTGCCCAAGATCTTCCACGTCAACTGGTTCAGAAAGGACCCGGCGAGCGGTGCCTTCCTCTGGCCCGGCTTCGGCGAGAATGCCCGCGTACTGGAGTGGATCTTCAAGCGCTGCAGCCGGGAGAGAGAGGACGAGGCGTCCAAGAAGAGCGTTATCGGCTGGTTGCCAGTAGATGGCGCCATCGACACTAAAGGTCTGGGCAGTAAGGTGGATATGGGCGCCCTGTTCGACGTGCCCAAGGCTTTCTGGCAGAAGGAGACCAAAGAGCTGAGAGCTTACTTCACTCAGCAGGTTGGAGCTGATCTACCGGCTCAGGTGGAGGCTGAGCTGAAGGCGCTGGAGGACAGAGTGCACAATTAAAACCCTACTGACAGGAAGTTCCTCCAGAAACAGGGAGGCAGCCACTGATGACACAGGATTCAGATCATTATGGTGCAATCAGAGTCACTGGCTGGGTTTCCATACACACATAATTTAGCTAAAATCCACTTGTGGTCGTATTCATGTAAATGTAAAAACTGGAGATGTGATAACCAGCACAGAAACATCCCACAACAAAACAGGATGTGTAGTTAGATGCCAAAGAATCACAGCGGTGGCTAATAGGACAGGTTTCTAGTGCTGCTCAGCCACATATTGATATCCATTTGCTGGTATGTTCTACTGTACGTGGAGACTACAGAGGAGCTGGACCTGTTTTGATTCAATTGTTGGTTGAACAGAAAGCCACCCTTTAATAACTAACAGCCTGTAATTAACTTTCACTGTGTGCATGCAAACACAGTCGGTGACTCCTGCCTTTCTCTTTTATGAAGAGAGATCAGTCAGGAATTAAATGGCAGAGATGGAATTGGGGGAAACGCTAATAATCTACAATGCAATACAGTTTGGACACTACTTCACGTTAATGCTGCAACACTGAGGGAGTGGGGCTGGCGGGGGGGGGGGGGGGGGGGGGGGGGGGGGGTAGTTTTGACTGGCAACACAGAGGTTAGATTCCTGTGAAGCTGTCATACCAGTGGTGTAGAGAAGCTAAAGTCACAACCTCCCCTCATCCACACGGTGTCGCATGGTGCTGAAGCACAATCCACATGGCCTAGTAGTGCCTTTGAGATACAGAATACAGTGTCCAGGCTTCTGATGTTTACAGGCTAAAGCCCAAAGATGTTTTTTTTTTTTAAGCAAAATTTTGACAGAGAAAGTTTTAACATTTTTACTCATAAAAAGCTTTTTAGAGACCAGCTCTTTTAATAAATACACTGTGAGTCTCATGAAATGCCCTTTATTATGAATTTAGCTTGATATTCTAAAAATGATCTATCAGAAGTCCATCAACAACTCAAACATTGTAGCAGATTAGGAGGATTACTATGCATAATTCATCTGGCCACCTATGTAATGTTTGTGATTAAACTGTATGATTCCAGGTGATGTTTACACACTATGTGAAATGTTGGACCAATAAATGCGACTGAGATTATTAGGCATTTTTAGAAGTTGTATGCCAAGGTTTTTATTACAGTGCAATGAATACATTTCTTCAAATGCAGAAGCTGCATCTCATGTTCATTTTTGAAGGAATTAACGTACAAATGAAAGTGTTGGATACAAAATATACAAGAGAGTAAGATAACAAAATTAAAAATAAGAAACTTTTCAAAATTAAATGAATTCTTTTACAACACTGGTGGTGTCAAGTTCACTTTTATCCTCTCACATCATTTAGAATATTTTGCTATTTACAGCATTTGATCTGACATTTAGAGCCGCAGCAAGTCAGCACACAGATATGAGCTGTTATAATGTGATAATATCTGAGCTGCAGAATAAGGAGCTTTTCGCTTGTCTTTCATTTGCAGCCAGTAAAGATGACATTTTGCTGGTCTGTGTACATTAACAGGCCTGTAAAGCATACTGTAGAAGCACAAAGGTGTGTTGTTTTATCTTCACTTGAGCATAGAGGTCCTCTGGGCCATCAGCGGTCTGTCTTAAGCTGTTTGCTGCCTTGGACACGTTGACCTGTGCGTACAGCGCATCCTGCTGCTGCCCACAGTCCTGCACTCAGGCAGAAGCTGACTACGGTTCAGATCTCCGCCCTGAGAAGTCATTCCCCCCATAGTGGATTTCTTCTTCTGCCTTGGCGGCTGGTGTTTGCAGAGCCAGATCATCATCCCCTTGACTCTGTGAAGGATCCTTCCACAGTCAATAATTCCACATGAACCAATGCTCATTAAATGGCCTTGTGCACAAACTTAAACCTGGTTTCTGACCACACCACAGCACCGATGAAGGTGTTGTGGGGAAAAAATCTGGGTATAAAGAAAAGTTAAATGTGCACTGACATGGTTAGTTGGCCTTAATGTGCCTCACAGTCCTTCACACTTGGCATAGCTGAGCAGATTCTGGGTGTCCAGAGGTCACGATTAGATGACAGCCCTGTTGATGTTCCTGACTGCCCTAATAATAATGGAAGGGTCTCGACCTATAGTAACACTCACAGTCCGCCTCCTCTGGTGGCCTGATTATATGTGATTCTGACTGACTGTGTAAAGTTGAGCGAATGTAGTGATGCTATAGGAGACTTTCTCTGGCATCAGATCCGTGTTGTAACAAACTTAATATTCAAGTAAGGACAGTTCAAGCTGAACAAGTTTTTATTCTTTCCCCAGGGTTCGATTCTCAGGTCTGTATTACTCAACTTATATAAGCTCCCATTAGGCAAAAATCAAATTAAAATTGCTGATCATAGCTATGCAGATCCAAACGACTATGGTCCCATACACTCACTGTGTCAGTAAGACACAGAGTTATTGCTCAGTAAAAAGGACAAACTCAAGGGTTGGGCTTTCTTGGGGATCTTTGGGTGCAGGCAACACAGAAGAAAATTAAACAACATTTATTTGCATCTACCAACTCTGTAATGACTGAAAGCCAGTTAAAAATTGTGTATAAAAAATCGTAATAAAGTGTCCCTTTAACAATGGTGTAACAAGACTTTGAACACATTCCTGCTGTTCTTTACACTGGTCAATAAATGTTTGTGATATCTATGAATAAGTCCCTTTGACTTTTAGAAAATAGTCAGTTCCTCAAAGTCAGAAGGAAACTCTGCAAAGCTGCTTTTAGCTACTGTGCTGTGAACAGATTAAACCATCTTAGTGATAATATGAAATGTGCTTCAACTTTTGTCACTTTCAGATCCAAACTTAAAAATAGAGACCTTATGTGAACAGATGTGAACTTTTTACAGCACACAGTTCAGTAAAACAGTTCAGTTCAGCAAAGGTTAATATTTTCTCACCTGAGTCTTTTGATGCGTTTGATGTTTTGATTTAATCCGCCTGGAAGACATTAGAGAGCTGTCAGAGCAGTTATGCTGTGTTTCAGGTTAAGTAGACAGTGTGCTGCTGTTCCAGAGGGTTAAGTTACAGAATAGGTGGACTGAACAACAATACTTTTAATCAAGCAACCACGTTAATCATACAATCATGTAAATATGAGGAATCTGTTGGTGTAGCTGTGAACAAAGCTAACAGATCACACACTCGCTCAGGTCCTCACTGTGAACGTAGGTTTGTGATACTTACCAAACACAGATCCCAAGGCAGATGAGTATGATGAGAGCCGTCCATCTGAGAGCTGAAGCCCAGAGCAGAGAGCTATCAGAGGTCTCTGTGAGCAAAGTGATTGAAGGAAAACGACGGTTGAATGCAGACCTTTATACAATACTGATGTAGCCATTATTTGAATAGCATCATTTCATAGCCGCACAGCAGCAAGTTAAAGTAATCAGATTCAGTCACTCAGTTCTTCACTTACCTGCGACATTCAAATAAATCGATTCCAATGACGTCTGATTACCAAGATCATTTGTGGCCACACAGTAATAAACTCCTCCATCTGTCACATTGAAGCTGTAAATAGCTCCATCAGACACATTGATGGGTCTATCTGTGCTGCTCTTCTTCTTGAACCAGGTGAAGCGGCTGACGGGAGGCTTGGCTCTGCTGGAGCAGGTCAGGTTCACCCAGCTACCTGCTGACACCAAACCTGGAGGACTGATGGACGCTGAGGTGTTTTTAGGAGCATCTGAGGAAAATGTGAGATCAACTTTACTCATTAAAATCTTGTGACATCCCATGAATCATGATGTTCTGACAGGATCCAGTAACAAACTGTGGACGTCTTACATGAAACATTGAGAGTCTTCCTCTCCTCTGCTGTCTTGACGTCTCTTCCTTCATTCACAGGATATCTGGCAGAACAGGTGATGTTGAGTCCATCATGCTGGTCTGACAGAGTGATGTTCCTCTGGATTTTAGTTGTTAAGGTGCCATCGGGGTTTTCCTTTATTTCACTGTGAGCGTCTTGTTGGAGACTCCAGGTGAGATTAGGAGGAGAGTGTGGACAGGGAGTGGAAGCTGAGCAGGTTACAGTGACAGACTGATGCTCCTTCAGATCACCTGAGATGTCAATACTGGGCCTCGGAGGAGAATCTGTGGTTTCAAATCAAACACACACTTTACACTGGAAAATAAGTTAGGAATTACTAAACGCTTTGGGTTTTTAAATGCCAAAAGGCAAATGTGATGACAAACTGTAACAAGACAGTTTGTGTTGAATCTGAATTTAAATTCATGAAAAAGTGAAAAACTCCAAAATGAAAAAGTGCACTGTTTAAACCAAACCTGTCGCTGAGTTCACTTTTTATCTAATTTTATACATTAAAATCTGACTGATGAAAACAAAAGAAACTCACCTGTAACTCGTATTTGAAGAGGTTCACAAACAGCTGTTGCCATGAACCCTTTGTTCTCAATTCTGAAGAAGTATGTGTTTGTGTAATTTATGATTAAATTAGAAAATAAAGTGGTGCAGTTATTCTGATTCAGGTTTCCAGTAATTTTCATTGGATATGTGTTAACTGTCCTGCTGCTGTTGAAAATCACATTGCTTGGATTGCTTCCAAAATTTGGGTCACTTTTAATCCACACTCCAAAGATTTGTCTTCTGCTGTCAAAACCTTTGAGTGGTTCAACTCTAAAGTTACAGGGGATTCGCAAACAAGATCCACTCAGCATTTCCATCTTCTTTGGTGCAGTAATGGAGAAGGCTGACTTATGAAGACAAGAAGCCAAAGCTCCTGTAAAACCAGACTCATGATGAACAAAATGAGGATAAAATCTACACCAAGAGAACGTTCATGAGGAACAAAGCAGCATCGTGTTGCATGCTGGTCTTTTTTGCTGTCCTGTTAACAATTTCTATTTCAAACATTTTACTTTCCTGTCAGGACAGTAGGAAACAGTGACTCTGCCTGCACCGCTCTTTCTGCTTTGTTTCTAAATGTCCAAACTCCAAACTAAATGACTAAGGTCTCCACATAAAGGTGACTGAACAAACAGCTCACCTGAAACAAAGAGGACGCTCAGTAACACGCTGGCTGTCACCACATTCACACGCTGGGCTGCCATGACACTGGATCACCTGGATTTGAAGAAACAAAAGTAATGTTTCAACATTTTAATCAAAGCACATTTTAAACAAAGTATTCATGTTCTTTTAAATTTCAAAGTTCACTCATGGAAGGAAGATGCCATGTACAACCACATGTTACAGTGTTATAAGTAGTGATTAATAAACTCTGTGGAGTAAAAAGTTGAAACATAAAGAGCAGTAACAGTTGTCCTTACCAAAGGAGCCTGCAGCTAAAACGGAGAAACTCAGCAGAAGTGTGACAAACCCAGAAAGTGACTTCACTGCTGAGATTGTTTTCATATGAAATAATCTGTTTCACATAAGATAACAGTCGATTAAAATACTGCAGAAGTACAAGAAGTCTTCATCCTTCCTATTCACACCACGGCAATGAGGAAGTCAGATTCTGTTGCATCCTGAGCTCACCAGAATGCAAACGCCCTCTTTATTCTCAGATTATTTTTATCACACACCTTACTGCACACCTGCATAATTTTTTATCTTCGTTTTTAGTACATATTAGTGCAGTAATCATTAGTGATTTATCATTAATCATAATAGTGACAAATTTCAGAAAATGTATGAAGCAATGTAAAATTTAGACACGGAATATTGAGGCTGTTTTATTTTGAGTACTTTTTTGTTTATTACAAAACCATCAGTGTAGAGAGCCAGTGTTTTATTGTGATCATAATATTTAAAGTAGCACAGAGTCACAGGAGATACAGATCATGTTGAGCAGGAAGGACTGTGGTAACAGACAGACGGCTTTCTGCTCTTTTCAGACGATGTGATTCTTGCCACACATGAAACAGTCAGTCTGATGGTTTTGTTGCAGAGAACTGTGTAATAGCAGTCACTATGAAGAACTTGTGGACAGTAGCAGCTCACCAACTTCCTCTATTTATTCATTGTTTTCAGCTTTTTCTCAGTGCTCTGGTCATGACTCCATCACTTTACATCCCATCACTTTTCAATCTCTTAATGAAGTTCTATTTAAACACTTTTATAGCATCAAAACAACATCAAACACATACAAAAAATTTGCTGTGAAAAATTGCAATGTCTGCCGCTGACGCTACATGTCGAGATAATTTAATAGCTGGATTATATCCAGGAATCAAACCTTGTTTATTGAATGTAGACAAAGATACTTAATGCACACTCACTAGAAAAAAGTTTGCCATTCATTTTGAAAAATAAAGTATGAGGGTCAATATCACTATAAAGTGCCTTTGGTGTCCCCATGAGAATCACTCAGTCATCATGAAAATGTAGCAGAATAATTAAACTCTGAGGTCTTATTATAAGTGACCAAAGATTTGCACACATATCAGTACAATAATATGTCTCTTAAAATGTGTTTCCTTCATTTTATACCATTTTTTTTCTTTGGATGTACATGATTTTGGCATGTCCCACACACTGTTCTGCTAACTTCAGTGTGTGTAATAAGTGGTTAAATGATACTAAATCAAACATTTTTTTTTACATGGTTTTATTGTCACAACAAGTTATTTGATAAAACAAGTCATTTTGATCATGTATATTCTATTTTCATAATAGTATTGAACATTTTGCATGTGTCCCTGAGATTGCTGTCCACCCTGTCATTTTGGGCTAAATGCCCCTTTAAGAAACCCGCTGATGTTTTCAGTGAGATCACAACCAGCATTTTGTGTTTCTTCAGTGGAGACTGAAACAGTGGCTAGTTGCAGAGTAGATATTTACACTTATGTTTCGTAATTTTCATCATATTAGGTGTTTAGTTTAGATGTTGTCAAGCTTAACATGTCCACTCTGTCATAGTGAAATATCAATTAATATAAAAACCTTTCAGAAATTCTAAATATATGTGTTAAACAGTACACAGTCCGCTTGCTAACTGAATCATGTTGCTAAGTGAAGGTCCACCATGTGCTCATTAAATGCTAACATTCAAAAATGTCCACCCTGTCATTGTCCACCCTGTCAGCAAGCCTTCCATGTGGACATGGTTGTCCTAATTTCATTACTATCCAAATACTTTTCCCATTTACTAAAACATAGTGTTGAGAAAGGGACTAAATAGCTTTCTGAAAATATACATTTTATAATCACTATGTAATTACAATATATTTATTCTACTTTGAAATTGTCCCTGACAGGGCTGACATATTTTGCTGTTTGTGTGTACTTTGTCTGCTTGCAGTTAATTTATAAAAAAGTGTGGGAGCTTGACCAACATGCATTTCTAACAGCATAACATCTACTTAATACAATAAATGTGAAGTTAAATGGAAAATCTCAGCTTTTTTGGGGGAAATTGGGAAGTCTGAAAGGCACCTTATGGTGATATTGACCCATGAAAAAGAATAAAAAAGCCAGCTGCCATAATTAGTGACATCTCCACCACTTTTTTTTTGTAATGGAGGTTGAAACAACTGTGATAACTGTAAAAAGTATCTACACTTATAGTTCCTTATTTTCATCATATTGTGTCTGTAGTTGGATGTCAAGCTTAACATGTCCGCCCTGTCATAGTGAAATGTATTAACATAGATTTGTTGTACTTAACAACGCAGCACATCACACAGTATACTCTAATAAAGAGTGACGTAGCACTTCATGGTTATTGCTCACTGAAAGGTTTAGCTTGTTTGGTCAGGGTGGTAGATAGTTTCTTCTCCCTCAAGGTGACGGACTCATCGTACGAGTAAGATAACAAAATTAAAGATAAGACATTTTTCAAAATTAAATGAATCCTTTTACATCGCTGGTGATGTCAAGTTCACTTTTATCTCCTCTCAGATCATTTAGAATATTTCCATATTTACAGCTGTGTGGGTTTTATTTGCATTGATCTGACATTTAGAGCCGCAGCAAGTCAGCACACAGATATGAGCAGTTATAATGTGATAATATCTGAGCTGCAGAATAAGGACCTTTTCTCTTGTTTTTCACTTGCAGCCAGTAAAGATGACATTTTGCTGTCCAAGCCCGTCTGTGTACATTAACAGGCCTGTGCATAAAGGTGTATTATTTTATCTTCACTTGAGCATAGAGGTCCTCTGGGCCATCAGTGGTCTGTCTCAATCTCTTTGCTGCCTTGGACACGTTGACCTGTGCGTACAGCACATCCTGCTGCTGCCCACAGTCCTGCACTGAGGCTGAGGCTGAGGCCGACGATGGTTCAGATCTCCGCCCTGAGAAGTCAATCTCCCCATAGTGGATTTCTTCTTCTGCCTTGGCGGCTGGTGTTTGCAGAGCCAGATCATCATCCCCTTGACTCTGTGAAGGATATAGCAGACGAGAAATGCTGTGAGGATCCTTCCATAGTCAATAATTTAGTCCTCAGTGCAGATAAAGTAATTAGAGTCGGTGACTTTAATGTTCATGTGGACGATGATAATGATGGTCTGAGCACTGCTTTCATCTCACTATCGGACTCAGTTGGCTTCTCTCAGAGTGTAAATGAACCCACGCACTCCTTTAACCCCACCCTTGACCTTGTTCTGTCATATGGTATTGAACTTGAACAGTTAACAGTCTTCCCACAAAACTATTCTATCGGACCATTATCTGATGACATTTGATTTCTTGTTACTGGACTATGCGCCATGCCAATGCCATGTTTCCATACAATAGAAGACCCCTATGTGAATCTTATCCCAAATTGATTATCTGGTCGATAGTGCTTCAGGCTCCCTGCGAATGACACTCGACTCCATTGCCCCTCTAAAAAAGAAGATAATTAAAAAAAAGACACAAGCTCCATGGTATAATTCCCAGACCTGCAAAACTTAAAGGGATATGGCGTGCCACCACATTAGAAGAATCACGCTTAATCTGGCAAGACCCTCTGTAATGCCAGAGCCACCTATTATTCCTCATTAATAGAAGAAAATAAAAACAGCCCTAGATTCCTGTTCAGCACATTAACCAGGCTGACAAAGAGCCAGAACTCCATTGATCCTTGTATTCATTCAGAGTGGCACAGCATAGAGATAAAATTCATCACCTCCTGCCCTCAACAGGCTCTAATTCAACTTCAAACTTAGGAATCATGGAAATAGTTGTTGGGCTTATTGTGCATTGGCTTCAATGATTTCCTCATCTAAACTGTGAACTTGTCCCCTAGACCCCATTCCTACTGGGCTACTTAAGGAAGACCTACCCTTAATTAACACGTCCTTACTGGATGTGATCAATCAGTCTTTAATAACAGGCTACGTACCACAGTCCTTTAAAGTACCGCTAATTAAACCTCTTCTGAAAAGGTCCACTCTTGATTTAGGTGTATTAGCCAACTATAGACCTTTATCCAACCTTCCCTTTCTCTCAAAGATCCTTGAGAAAGTAGCAGCCAATCAGCTGTTTTCTTAATTCCAAAAGTCTATTTGAGGATTTTCAGTCAGGTTTCAGAGCGACCCATAGCACAGAGAAGCACTGGTGAAGGTTACACACGACCTCCTTATGGCATCAGACTTCTCTCTGTACTTGTCTTGTTAGATCTGAGTGCTGCGTTTGATACCATTGACCATCACATCCTATTACAGAGACTGGAACACTTCATGGGCATAAAAGGAGCTGCATTAAGCTGGTTTAGGTCCTATTTCTCAGATCTTTGTCAGTAAATAAATTGCTGCGATTTCACAAAACAAAAAAGAAAGACTTACTATGTGTAAGTCCTTCCTAAGTTCTTAGTAACATTCACTAGTATCAAACAGATTTACTAACTAGGAATCTTTTCTACATGTATGTATGACTTTAGCATACAGGAAGAATATGTGTTTTATTTAACATTCATACGGTTTAAAGTGGGAAATTAGCGTTATGCTAATTAAGCAGACATTTAGGTCTGATGTGTGGACTAGCTAGTTCTATCTCTAAAGGGGTCAGCTTAGCTTTGTCAACAGGTTCACCCACTCATAGTCACACCACCTAAAGAAACTGAAATTGTGGTGCAAGCTGATTTTCAACCGGCTTTGTATCATTATAATGTTGGTGGTTTATGCAAATGAATGCTGACTGACATTCCTCTGTGTTGTCTGCACTGACTTATCAGTGAATTAACTGTAATAATTCTGTTGTTAAGTCAGTTATTCCACTAAACAACAGCCATACAGCTGGTAAATATCCACTGGATGACTTGTTTCTTGTCACCCGGCGGACATCGAGAGAGTTCTGGAGATCTTTGGGTGCAGGCAACACAGAAGAAAATTAAACAACATTTATTTGCATCTACCAACTCTGTAATGACTGAAAGCCAGTTAAAAATTGTGTATAAAAAATCGTAATAAAGTGTCCCTTTAACAATGGTGTAACAAGACTTTGAACACATTCCTGCTGTTCTTTACACTGGTCAATAAATGTTTGTGATATCTATGAATAAGTCCCTTTGACTTTTAGAAAATAGTCAGTTCCTCAAAGTCAGAAGGAAACTCTGCAAAGCTGCTTTTAGCTACTGTGCTGTGAACAGATTAAACCATCTTAGTGATAATATGAAATGTGCTTCAACTTTTGTCACTTTCAGATCCAAACTTAAAAAAAAGGACCTTATGTGAACAGATGTGAACTTTTTACAGCACACAGTTCAGTAAAACAGTTCAGTTCAGCAAAGTTAATATTTTCTCACCTGAGTCTTTTGATGCGTTTGATGTTTTGATTTAATCCACCTGGAAGACATTAGAGAGCTGTCAGAGCAGTTATGCTGTGTTTCAGGTTAAGTAGACAGTTACAGCCATTACAGAGAAATTACTGTTGGGGGGGGCACACATTATTGGATGTGCAGCAGTAAAATAACATAAAATATTGATAAATATTATATTAAAAATCCAATGTTCTGAATTTCATTGGTGATGAAACCAAAGGAGGATGTTAAGTTACAGAATAGGTGGTCTGAACAATCATACTTTTAATTAGTACAGTAAATATGAGGAATCTGTTGGTGTAGCTGTGAACAAAGCTAACAGATCACACACTCGCTCAGGTCCTCACTGTGAACGTAGGTTTGTGATACTTACCAAACACAGATCCCAAGGCAGATGAGTATGATGAGAGCCGTCCCTCCGAGAGCTGAAGCCCAGAGCAGAGAGCTATCAGAGGTCTCTGTGAGCAAAGTGATTGAAGGAAAACGACGGTTGAATGCAGACCTTTAAACAAAACTGATGTAGCCATTATTTGAATAGCATCATTTCATAGCCACACAGCAGCAAGTTAAAGTAATCAGATTCAGTCACTCAGTTCTTCACTTACCTGCGACATTCAAATAAATCGATTCCAATGACGTCTGATTACCAAGATCATTTGTGGCCACACAGTAATAAACTCCTCCATCTGTCACAATGAAGCTGTAAATAGCTCCATCAGACACATTGATGGGTCTATCTGTGCTGTTCTTGAACCAGGTGAAGCGGCTGACGGGAGGCTTGGCTCTGCTGGAGCAGGTCAGGTTCACCCAGCTACCTGCTGACACCAAACCTGGAGGACTGATGGACGCTGAGGTGTTTTTAGGAGCATCTGAGGAAAATGTGAGATCAACTTTACTCATTAAAATCTTGTGACATCCCATAAATCATGATGTTCTGACAGGATCCAGTAACAAACTGTGGACGTCTTACATGAAACATTGAGAGTCTTCCTCTCCTCTGCTGTCTTGACGTCTCTTCCTTCATTCACAGGATATCTGGCAGAACAGGTGATGTTGAGTCCATCATGCTGGTCTGACAGAGTGATGTTCCTCTGGATTTTAGTTGTTAAGGTGCCATCGGGGTTTTCCTTTATTTCACTGTGAGCGTCTTGTTGGAGACTCCAGGTGAGATTAGGAGGAGAGTGTGGACAGGGAGTGGAAGCTGAGCAGGTTACAGTGACAGACTGATGCTCCTTCAGATCACTTGAGATGCTCAAGATGTCAATACTGGGCCTCGGAGGAGAATCTGTGGTTTCAAATTAAACACACACTTTACACTGGAAAATAAGTTAGGAATTACTAAACGCTTTGGGTTTTTAAATGCCAAAAGGCAAATGTGATGACAAACTGTAACAAGACAGTTTGTGTTGAATCTGAATTCAAATTCATGGCAAAGTGAAAACCTACAAAATGAAAAAGTGCACTGTTTAAACCAAACCTGTCGCTGAGTTCACTTTTTATCTAATTTTATACATTAAAATCTGACTGATGAAAACAAAAGAAACTCACCTGTAACTCGTATTTGAAGAGAATCACAAACAGCTGTTGCCTTGAACCCTTGGTTCTCAATTCTGAAGAAGTATGTGTTTGTGTAATTTATGATTAAATTAGAAAATAAAGTGGTGCAGTTATTCTGATTCAGGTTTCCAGTAATTTTCATTGGATAGATCTTAACTGTCCTGCTGCTGTTGAAAATCACATTGCTTGGATTGCTTCCAAAATATGGGTGACTTTTAATCCACACTCCAAAGATTTCTCTTCTGCTGTCAAAACCTTTGAGTGGTTCAGCTCTAAAGTTACAGGGGATTCGCAAACAAGATCCACTCAGCGCTTCCATCTTCTTTGGTGCAGTAATGGAGAAGGCTGAATTATGAAGACAAGCAGCCAAAGCTCCTGTAAAACCAGACTCATGATGAACAAAATGAGGATAAAATCTACACCAAGAGAACGTTCATGAGGAACAAAGCAGCATCGTGTTGCATGCTGGTCTTTTTTGCTGTCCTGTTAACAATTTCTATTTCAAACATTTTACTTTCCTGTCAGGACAGTAGGAAACAGTGACTCTGCCTGCACCGCTCTTTCTGCTTTGTTTCTAAATGTCCAAACTCCAAACTAAATGACTAAGGTCTCCACATAAAGGTGACTGAACAAACAGCTCACCTGAAACAAAGAGGACGCTCAGTAACACGCTGGCTGTCACCACATTCACACGCTGGGCTGCCATGACACTGGATCACCTGGATTTGAAGAAACAAAAGTAATGTTTCAACATTTTAATCAAAGCATACTTTAAACAAAGTATCCATGTTCTTTTAGATTTCAAAGTTCACTCATGGAAGGAAGATGCCATGTACAACCACATGTTACAGTGTTATAAGTAGTGATTAATAAACTCTGTGGAGTAAAAAGTTGAAACATAAAGAGCAGTAACAGTTGTCCTTACCAAACGAGCCTGCAGCTAAAACGGAGAAACTCAGCAGAAGTGTGACAAACCCAGAAAGTGACTTCACTGCTGAGATTATTTTCATATGAAATAATCTGTTTCACATAAGATAACAGTCGATTAAAATACTGCAGAAGTACAAGAAGTCTTCATCCTTCCTATTCACACCACGGCAATGAGGAAGTCAGATTCTGTTGCATCCTGAGCTCACCAGAATGCAAATAACTTCTTTATTCTCAGATTATTTTTGGTTTTGTTGCAGAGAACTGTGTAATAGCAGTCACTATGAGGAACGTGTGGACAGTAGCAGCTCACCAACTTCCTCTATTTATTCACTGTGCTCAGTTTTTTTTCAGCACTCTGGTTATGACTCCATCAGTTTACATCCCATCACTTCTTTCTGTGGTTTATCAGCCGCGGACAGATGAAGTTTCATAGCATCAAAACAACATTAAACACATAAAAAAAAATGTGCTAACTTATTCTGAAGTGTTAACATGACAAAGAATAATTCACATGCCACCCTTCATGTTTTCTAAAATTAAACAAAGTTTTTTTTCTGAAGATTTATATTTTAAAATCACAATGCCATTATTTACTGTACTTTGAATTTGTCCGATTTACTTGTATTTTGTCTGCTTGCATTTAATTTATAAAAAGTGCTGGAGCTTGACCAACAGTCTGACGTATTCTTTATACAATAAATATGAAGTTGGATGGAAAATCTTTGCTTTTTTTGGAAGTTGTGAAGCCTCAAAGGCACTTTATGGTGATTTTGACCCATATGTGAAAACAGTCACTTGTCTTGACAAACTTATGGATATATAAACGTATTAAGACTGTCTGCAGTTTCCCTCAAGTGTTCTGGATGCCTGGATCCCACTGGCTATGGTGACTCCCTGACTCTTCACCTAGCATCACCATGACATTTAGAATAGAGTAGCCTTTATTGTCATTGTGGCACAATGAAATTAGGAGTGCTGCTCCAATTGGTTCAGAATAGTAACAAAAACAAAATAAGAATAGAATAGGAATAAAGAATAATAAAAGGAATATAAAAATATACACAGTATATGTGAATGTATATGTATGAAATTCTACATGTCTGTAGAGGTAGTCTTTGCATGTTGTCAGTATTTCACATTTCATTTCACATTTATATTGCACTGGATGAGACAGAGGTTATTGCACATGGAAGAAAACATTGTTATTTCTTTTTGCGGTTTAGTTTGGTGACGGCTCTTGGGAAGAAACTGTCCCTGAATCTGTTAGTCCTTGTTTTGAGGGACCTGTAGTGCCTGCCAGAGGGCAACAGGTCAAACAGATGGTGGGATGTGTCTTGTGTGTGGGGAGAGGGAGAGGGGTGAGGAGAGGTTGGGGCCTGTCTGACAACCTGTGGGTGGTTTGTGTAGTATGTTGAAAATGATCAGATAGCTCAGGTGGTCAGAAACACAAGTCCAAATGAATGATGCTGTTGTTCTGTATCTGCTGTGTGTGTGATGTGTAAACAGGAAATAGTTTGTCACATAAAGCTGATGACACTGAATTCAGTGTTGTGTGTGTTCAGCTTTGTTTTGTCTCGTCTCATGTTGTCCTGTCATTTCCAGTTTTATTTTGAAGTAACCCTGTCTACCTCTTGTTTCAAAATCTTTTTACTTCCTGTCCACGTGTGTCCATCTGTGATTGTCCCGCCCCTCCCTGATTGTTTTCACCTGTTCCCCATGACCTTGTGTATATATAGTCTGCGTCTCCCTGTGTCCTGTGCCAGTTCATCATGTACTCATGTCATGAAAACCAGCTGTCTTGTTGAGAGAGAATAAGCACAGAGTCTGAGTTAAGTAAAATCTGGTGGTGACTCCAGTGCCTCTCTGTTTTTGGAGAATTTGATCTTACCAAAGAAAAGTGGTAAATACTGTAAGAACTGTGGAGCAGGTGGAGTCCCTAATATGGAGCCTCTCGTGAGTCAGTACTGAGGTAAAGCATTCATTTTTCCTGTCACCATCCTGTCCCATTAAGCTCTCTGTCAGAGATTCCATGACTCGGTTTGGTTAAGGAGACCGATTAACTGATGGTGTTACACAGAAGGTGAAGTACAGTCCATATCCTCTGTTATACATTTATCTTAACTGCATTGGTTTAAAGAAGGCTAATGCCAGAAGAAAAGCTTTCAGGACAGACAGGGTTGCTGCTGCCTCTGCCTCAAACAGCAGGTTCTGGTTTGCATTTTCATTCAATGGACGAGGCCACACTTTCCCAAGATGACCACAAGGGTGCGCTGAAAGTTCAGGTATTTGCCATCAAAGCTTACACAGAGCTGTCATAAGTTTACAGCTACCTGGTGCTCCCACCTTACTTAGTTATGTTGATCACCTTAATTTACAGCCCATCTGAAGCCGCCTGTCAGTCAGTCAGACACTGTCGCTCTACTCAAGCACAACATGGCTGAGGCAGGATACAAGATTTCACTGTCCATCTCACAGTCTGCATTACCTAAAATATATCTATCTGGTACATGTGAACACAGCTGAGGGCAAATCCCTCTCCCCCAAATGCACTGAAGCAACACAAGCAGTTTCATAACCTGCCATTAAGAAGCAATTGATGAGATTTCCTAGATATGACCGTGTAGACAGTGGATTCCAAACTATTGAGTGAGAAGCAGCTCTCTTGTCCGTGGTCTATGGTAAAAATCTAAGAGCATATGACCAAATTAGCGGAACTCTAGACACTGACAAAGCTTTCATTGACTTAACGAGTGCTCTGTTGCAAGCACCTACACTGGGCCTGTCTGAACTTAATCATCTACTCAATTTGTTGACCAAAATGACATCTACATGACTTCTGTACTGACACAAGAGCCGCTGCATATGTTTCATCTAAACGGATGCATTTTCTCACATCCTGCACACACAGAAAGCATCACACTGCTCAGCTCAGGGTTTGCCGCGATGCCACACCACTATACTTGATATTCCAGACATCACTGTCAGAAATGCTAAATCCTGCTACTTTGTTTCCAAACTCCTGCAGATGGAGGACCACATGACTGTGTTGCTGTTGCCCACGAAAGTTGTTCTCCTGGAGTGGATTTGGGTGACGCACCTCTTCGTCCAGACATGGAGCTGTTTGCAGATGGTTCGGCCTCACGCTCTTCTACTATCACGTGACGGATAGACTGCCATCACATGTCTCAGCACAGGCTACTGAATTGATTGCACTTACAGAAGCCTGTAAATTCTGTCAACATCTACACTGATTCCAGATATTCATTCGGCATAGTACATGATTTTGGTGCTCTGTGGAAACACAGAGATTTCCTCACATCGCCCACTCACACCTGGTGGCTGCACTGCTGGAGGCTATCCTCCTGCTGGCTTCCATCTCTGTGATGAAATACACTTCTCACACTAACAACTCTGACCCCATTTCAGGAGGAAATGCCAGACTGCTGCAGTTTCAGGTTCCTTTTTCACACTCACAATGATTTCTGTTTTATCCTCCGTCAATCCCGATCATGATGTCATCACTTTACAGTATTTAGCAAACTGGGAATGCCTGAAATGGCAGAAAGCAGGTGCTGAATTCACAGGAGAGAGAGAGAACGGACTGGACCTGATGGTAAGACTAGTTTGTCACGTGTTCTCTTTCCCTAATATGTTAAATTAACTCATGGGTAAAGGGGGAATTTGCAGTGCTGTTAACTCTGTTTGGTACACAAAAGAACATTTTTGCACAAGATGTACTGTGCAGCTAACAATGGCCCCTGCTGGACATCCTCAACTTGACAAACCATTTGAATATTTGACGATGGATCATTTGATCATTGTTGACATGTTTAGCAAATGGGTTGAGGTTTTTTCCATTCTCTACGCAAGCATGCTAATGCTGTTGCTAAAGGTTTGCTAACAGGAATCATTGGACAAATTGACATTTGTAGGTAGGGCTCTAACTGAAGTTTCCACCTATTTGAGCTTTAACATCTGCCATCACTGCTCTTACCATCCACTGAGTGCAGGAGCAGTGGAAGATGGGACATTAAAGCAAAAGTTCCACTGGTGCTGTTTCACATGAGAAGAGGAAACAGACCTAATCATGGGTTGAATCATTTTGAAATACTGTTTGGACGGCCACCTAACGCTGGAGTGGTCAAAGTGAAGATTTAAAGCTGAGATATGGTGCTTCCTTGTCAGCACTGCATTCACAGGAGAAAAACATACTCCCCAGCCCAGCTGCAGCAGTGCTATGCAAACTCAAACCTGGTGACCTGGTGCTAATGAAGAATATTAAAAGAAAGCAGTGGAAGCAGAGGAGATTGTTTGGGCCCAACCAAATGCTGACCATGAAAACAAGGATTTCAGAGAGGGCTACCTGGGTGCATGCCAGCCAGTGTAAGAAGGTTCCTGGGCAATATGAAGACTTTGGGGACCTTGTACACCTCCTGAGCCAATTAGCGAAGGCCAGAAAAAGAATCAAGAAGGCAACCGAGGAGGGAACATCAGCTCAACAGTAGCCAGCCAAGCGGCATGCTGAGTGAATGTCAGTGTCATCAACTAAGCGGCGTGCCAGCTGAAGGTAATGTCACCTACTGACTGTGAGCACATTATTTACATCACCAGAACCAATCACACAGGGAACGAGGGGTGACGTAGGCACTATCCTGCAGTCCAGCGATGGACAGAAGCCCCCCACCATGGCACCTCATTCATCTCTCACTGCAACGGCAGAAATTTCACCACCTGCTGTTGTTTTACCAGGGCATCACTTGAGTACAGTCCTAAAAAGTCAGTATGAAGATGTGGTGCAATGTGCATGTAATAATAAGATCACGTTTGCATGTGTAGGTGAAGAGCTGAAATGTTAAATTTAGCCACTGTGACGTTAACGTTGTGCATAAAACCCCATAGCTACAGGTCAGGCCTCCAAATATGTCTGACTATAAGTGACACTTTCTTTGCTAAAACATACTTCTGTTATGTGTATTGTGAAGAACCTAAAACACAAGATCAAAGATCTCTCCATCCACCAGTCATCCAGCACACCACAGAGGAAAAAGTGACAGTGTGCCAGGTCACAGGTCACAACAGGTGCCTGTCGGTCACACAGTCGGTCTCAGTCTTTGTTACACGGGAACATAAACATAAAATAGACACAGTGGTATACACTGCTATAAATAAAAAAGAGACAGAGAGAGTGTGTGTGTGTGTGTGTGGGGGGGGGGGGGGGTTGGGGGGGGGGTGTCAGGTCAAGCAGTGAAGCCTGTGGGTGCGGTGCTGTCCGTGGTACTGAAATGGAGCAGAACAGATCAATACACAAACACATAACGCACACGTCATTTAGTCTGTTTTCTTAGCCTGCTTGCTTTTCGTGGTTGTAAATTGAACTGAAGCCTTATTCCGACTCTCATCCTTCATTGAAGGAACCCACAGACAGAAGGGATAGTAACCGACAGAAGAGAAAGAAACCTGCGGGGTCACTCATGGGCGAGGGATTCAAAAATTCAAGAAATGACGTGTAAAGTTTCACTTTACCAACTCATGCATACTTGCATGAAATTCCATCTGAGGTAATGTGAATAAATATAAAGTGATCCCCTTCACTGTAATTATAATGTAACTGAAGCATATGAACGCTGTAACATAAAGGGAGTATGTTTTTATTTTATTTATTTACTCCTGCACTATTTCCCTTATAAACATGCAGTTTGAGGGCCAAATGATCACCATTCTTTACAAAACTACTACTGAGTCACACAGAAGATTTATTCTCTCCTCTACCCACCTCACATTTTCAGCTCCCGGACATCTCGGAGCAGCGACAGTCAGACAGGAGCTGCTGTTGGTGTCACCTGGCCCAGTCTGTCTGTCTTTGTCTGCAGACAGAGGACCGCAGTGGGAGAGACGCTGTGATGAGTGTAAGACAGCTGAGAATGAGACTCTCAGCACAGATTGGTATGTCCCACCCTGGTAGCAAAACAATGCCCTCAAGGTTAGAGCGGCCCCCTGAACATACGGTGCGGAGCTGTGACAGATGAGTTATGAGGAGTGCAGGGTAAGATAGTACATAGGTCATCATACTTTCTCCAGCCGTATAGGAACACATTATCACCTTGTAGAGAGACCGCAAGCTTTCCCTGAAGCATGGCAATGGCAGCTGTCTTGACCTTTATTTGTTTAAGTAATCAATTCAAGACCTGCAGCGCTGAGCTCAGCACCTTGTTATTTACATCATGACTGGCTGCTATATTTCAGAAGCCAGCTTGAAATATCTTGTGTGATTTGAATTTGTGCAAAACCACAAACAAAGAAGCCATACTAATAATGTGGGTGTTTTTGTTAGCTGTGCTGTTAGCGTGGGTGGGTTCTGGTTGGGCTCCACAGACACAAATCACATTCAAACATTTGCACATTTTCATGGTTCTTAAAGGAGGCATCTTCGTCCCTCCTCACACACCTGACAATTCCATTTTACCTGTTCTCATTTTGTTCCTGCAATCTCCATCCCATCAACTCTGTTCTTCCATCTTTTTTAGGAGCCCATGGGAGACAAGAAGGAGCAATAAAGGCCTTCTCCAGAGACAGCTCCTGCTCCAAAATCACCCCCCTCTCTGCTACTTCCGTCATTCAGATTGTCTAATAAGTTATTTAATCAATCAGATGAGGATTCTGACTTTTGTTTCTGCTGTGCTCGAAGTCTAAAAATGTGAGGTTGCTAACAGACATAACAAGTAGCCGACACAAAGAACGACAGGCGAACAAGACAAAGTGTCAAAGGCCAACTTTTCACTCTGCTGACAGCTGGGAATGGGCCTGCAGACAGTGAAAGCTATGTGCGGTCTAGTTAGATTGCTCAAGGCTCGGACCTCAAGTGTGGAGCATCAAGTGCTGAAAAGGTCTTGTTATGCAATGCAGAGGTCTTGGAGGAGTAGATGTCACCTCCAGCTATGTCTGAGACAAATTATCACTTACTAGACAGCTTTACACTTTGCACAGTGTGGAAATAGCTGGGTTGACCCCGGTGTTGACTGTAACTCATAAATTCAAAGAATTGACTTTCCAAGAAAAAAAACACATTCCAAGAAAATCCCAAATATTTTGAATATAATTTTAGTCCAATATTGGTTCAAGTTAGAAGTGACCCACAAGCTGATCTAAACACTATGCTATAAAAGTTTCTGCTCTCTAATTGCTGCAGATTAAATTCACTTACTGCGTTCTGGGGGAAACATGATGTTAGTTTTCACTGTCAAAAGAGGGCAGTAGATTAAATTTAGACGAGTATCTTGGTTCAAACTCAAGTTAACTGCAGCAGTAATATCTCATCTGACTTATGGGTTATTGACAGGGATCAGTTTGTTTCATCTTGATCTTAGCCCACAAATACTGCATAATGACGAATGTCGTGCAACTTGACACTGGAAAAACTGAACTTAAGAGCAAACACACACAATCCCAGTGATAAAGTCACTGCTGAGGGGGACATGTGACAGAGCTTTGACTTAAGCTCGGCAGAAGGACTTCCAAAACAATTTCACAGGTTTATCTTTGTCCTCAAGGGTAAATAGAAGGAAACAATGCCAGGCCAACAAGAAGGAGTGTGGAGTTACAGTATGAAGTAGCAGTTAGTGCCAATATATAGGGTGGTGACCCGGCCTTGCAGAGCAACAGCTGCAACTGTGATGATGTTCACACTCGTTGGTATAATGTTTGAATGACACAGGCAAATAAAACAAAAGACATATTAGAATAGTGAAAAGGAGCTAGTCCATTCAATGAAGCACATCCTTCAATTCAGGTATTGTTGAAATAAGAAAGTTAGATGTCCTCAAAATAACATTTTATTGATTTATCGACTCCACATTTGCAAATAATTTGGTCATGTTGCAGAGTGCAGTCAGTTCAGGGTGGGATCAGACGGACTGTGCACCTCTTTGCTTTTAGTGAAACGGTTTTTAAAACGGACAGTACTGCCCACCACCAAAGCTTCTCCTGAGAGGAAACTGATGTCCCCGTGTAGGATGTATCTGCTGAAGATGCGCCACTGGTTTATAATAGCAGCTTCATATTTGGTACACTCGGGGGTGTGTGAGTGTGAGGCAGAGCCAGTAAGTGTGAGGGTGTGCGTCGAGGTTTGATATAATGTGTCACTGTGCCTTTGCAATGTGCCTCAGGGTGCCAAAAGGCATTTGTAGTGGCTCTATGAATGTCATGTGGTTTTCTCTGGGCTCAAGGGCAGAAGGAACGAAACAATGTGCCATAAACACCTTTCAATCCACCTCTCTGGTTTGTTTTCAAGACGTTGAGCTGGAAACCTTTTGGCTGACTTTTATTAACTGACTCGGGAGTCTGTTGCAGAACTGTGACTGTAGGTAGAAGATTTAATGCATTGCAGCATTGTTATATTAGTTAGTAGCTACATGAGAATAAGGTCTGAGGTGATACCGGGGCTTAAGATATTAGTAGATATGAATTTTCTGTAGTTTAAATATATGGTTGTATTGTGTACTTGTTGTGCTTAATGTGGATCAAGCTCCTATAATTCCTGCAGTGTTGCTCAATGGTGTCTTTTCGTAAAAGGAATTGTCTGACATTTTGGGAAATGCGCTTATTCGCTTTCTTCCAGAGAGGTAGATGAAAGGATCTGTACCGCTCTCATGTCGTTAAATACGAAGCTACAGCCAGAAGCAAATTAGCTTTGCATAATGACTGGAAACAGGGGGAAAAAGCTAGCTTGGCTCTGTCTACAAGTAACAAAGTCCACCTGCCAACATCTCTGAAGCTCACTAATTAACATGTTACATCTGAGTTAAATCCATGCAAAATCTGTAGTGTCCGACATGTTGTAGTGTTATGGGGGATATGTGCTGTAACTTCCTGGAGTCCTGTCATCACACGTCGTCATCCTGTGATGATACCAGGAAGTCACAGCTCCTAGCATATTGCACTACAAGCAATACACAATGAAATGCCCAGTTAATTGTTAAATCTTTACTGTCTCCACAGAGGAACTTTCAGTATATTTAAAGTAAATCCACTGAAGTTGTCTCTCTGTCAGTTTTACAGACAAAATACAGGTAAAACTGTGAATGTCTGGCCATGGTAGAGTCTGTAATGTAATTGTTCTAGAAAAAGCACCCAATTTACATTTCCAAATCATGATTTGTAAACTTAAAAAGAACAGATGTAAAATTAGAACAGAAATAAAACAATAAAAGTTTGTCAAAGTCAAGATCCATCATGAATGAAGAGAGGTTAATCGTCACAATCCTGGAGAATGGAGAAGAAGTGATGGAGAGCACCGACTGGAGCCCAGCCTAACTAGCGTTATAACTACCATTAGCTCACATGCTAAGCTTAGCATGACGACTAGAAACAAGGAAACAGGTAGCCTGGCTCTGTCCAAAGGTAGCACTACCTGAGCACCTCTTCTATTTACTCGCAGCAAGAAAGCAAATAAGCAAATTTCTCTAAGTAGTATACTTCACACCCTCTAAACACAGGAGTTTTGTAAGCATTTGAATTACTATTATTACACAACACATCAGACAGCTCATTTAAAGCCTATAAAAGATAGTATACAACCAGATTCTTAATTATTCCTGAAAATAATATTGACCTCTAATCTAATATAGTTAATGACGGCTATTTCTGTCTGCATACTAATTTTGACAACAGACCAGGGCCCTGCTGCATATAGGAAGGATCGTGACGCTTCACCCTAAGTGTTGACTGCAGAAGGACAGAAGACAGCTGGGACTGAAAGCCTCGGTGTTGCCCTTGATGTGCTAAGGAATGGTACGCTGGGTGCAGACAACCAACTGTCAAGACCTGCAAGGTCATGGTGAGGCCTGATGTGTGAAGTTGTTAAAGTCAAAAGGGCTTCTTAAGGAGGTCTTCAGGTGTTCCGCGCAATAAACACCTGATTTAAGGATCTCCTCTGTTAACGCGACAGTTATTGCAAGTGCTGACCTGCTGTCATTAATAACGTGTACATGGGGAGGTGATAAGTGTTCTGTATGACCCATATGTATACAGTATGGGCACTGAAACCTTTGAGAGCAGGCAGCTGTCATACCCGATCTGTAATTATAGATGGAGGAGGGTTAGCTGAGGTCTACTGGGAGGCAACCAAGAACCAGGAGAAGGAATCCAAGTCAAAAATTCACAAGTTTATCTTTGTCCTCCAGTATAATAGAAGACAGACAATACAATACAAATACAATAGTCTGTAGACACAATGACAATGCTTATTGTAGTAGTGAAAGAACAACAGGTGCAGTGATCTTTTGTTAAAATCAATGATTGATTAATAAACTATAGTATTTAAAATGTCTAATGAAGCTCAGACTTTTACATAATTAATATTACCACAAAAAAGTGTTTGACTTGAATAATAATGATAATAATAATAATAATAATAATAGATCCACATACAGATTTTCAGTGAGGAAATGTGTTAAACATGGTTTAATTGAATGAAAATAACATCTTCATATATCAGCTAAAATATTACCACATTGTTTATGATTTACCAGCTTTTTAGTCACTTCAAGGACAAAACAAAAATAGATACTGATCTGAGACCAAGTTTCAATTTCACTGGCCAGTGGTTACATGAGGGTTATTGTTGTCCACTCCTTTATCTCCAAATACAGATCTTCCTTTTTTTGATCAGTGTCCTTTGTTTTCTTACTCGTCCCTTATACGGTGGCCGGGTGTCAGAGCTCTGCCTCCTGGATGGGTATAAAAAGGAGTTCGGGGGGGGGAGTAAGGACAGGAACACAGCACCTGCAGGTAATTATACATACATTTTATATGACTGAACTATCACATGTTAAAAATACAATGTTATTTTTTTTGTACTTTCTTTCTAGAGACCCACCACAGCAAATCGTAGAGGAAGAGGAAACAGGTAAAAAGCCCAATGCTGTTTTGTTTTTCAAAATGAATTTGATATATGAAAACTCAAATAGACTCAAAACAGCATTAATTTGTCTGCTTTTGTTTCTGAAGCCTCTGTGAATGTGCAAATACCTTTCTTTAAGCTGGCTTACAGCTGATACAGTTATAAATGTTGGTTATCATAGTTCATTGGTAGCTACAATTATTGTTTTTTCTTAACACCTGCAATGTTCTTGTTATGTATATAAATTCATTAAGTCATAAACCTACAACAAGTAACCTTACAAGTTATAAAGGTGCTGCTCCAGTGACTATGTAATAAGAACACTTTCAAACTATATTTTTGGTTCACAGCTTTCAGGATGTCAGGAGACGCCCTCATGGCGGAGTTTGGGGCCGCAGCTTCTTTTCTGAGAAAGTCAGATAAGGAACGTCTGGAGGCCCAGACTCGCCCCTTTGATATAAAGAGGGAGTGTTTTGTGCCCGACCCTGAGGTAGAATACGTTAAAGCCATAGTGACCTCTAGAGACGGCGACAAAGCTACTGTTGAAACTGAGTTTGGAAAAGTAAGTGGGATAGTAGTTGTGGTACAGTAGTCAAACCACATGGTTAACTCGTACTTTTGGTGGCTTTTATGATAATTTAAATTGAGTTGTTCTCTATGGTAAAACATTTCAGACTGTAACCCATAAGGAGGCAGACATCCACCCTCAGAACCCACCAAAGTTCGATAAAATTGAGGACATGGCGATGTTCACCTTCCTTCATGAGCCTGCTGTGCTGTTTAACCTCAAAGAGCGTTATGCAGCATGGATGATCTACGTGAGTCATGACCATAAATCTAATTATCTCTCTTGTTTGCAAACTCTTCACTCCAATAAAAAACACTTAATGTATCTTTGTCCACAGACCTACTCGGGGCTGTTCTGTGTGACTGTCAACCCCTACAAGTGGCTGCCAGTGTACGATCAGGCGGTGGTCAATGCCTACAGAGGAAAGAAGAGGAGTGAAGCTCCTCCTCACATCTATTCCATTTCTGACAATGCCTATCAGTACATGCTGTCAGGTATGTTTAGCTCTTTGTATACATCATCTCTGAAACCAACATCTAAACTAAACTCTCTCTATCTAAACTGTCCTAACACAAAACATTAAATCTTAAATCTTGCAGACAGAGAAAACCAGTCTATCCTTATCACGTAAGTAATGCTTAAAAGTCACATCCGATTCCAATTTCAAGAGCAGAGTTTACGTTTTGTCTTCATGATATGTTCAGTTGACACGTTTGTTTTCATTCTCAGTGGAGAATCTGGTGCAGGGAAGACTGTGAACACCAAGAGAGTCATCCAGTACTTTGCCAGCATCGCAGCTGTTTCTGGCAAGAAGGATGCTAGTCAGGAGAAGAAGGTTGGTTTACTGCACTTAAAACCTAACTTCATACATAATAAATCAGGTTGAGACTTCTGTGGCTTCATCTTGGCATCCATTAAATCCACAGGGTACCCTGGAGGATCAAATCATCCAGGCCAATCCTGCCCTTGAGGCCTTTGGAAATGCCAAGACCATCAGAAACGACAACTCCTCCAGATTTGTAAGTTCAGTCATTTCAAAGAGCACATGTGCAGATACAGTATGACTGTGTTATCTTAACAACGTCTAAACAACATTTTCTAATTAAAGGGTAAATTCATTCGAATCCATTTTGGAGTCAGTGGGAAACTGTCTTCAGCTGATATTGAAACATGTAAGTAAACAGGATACACTAATTCAAAGTTAGGAAAATAGTTCTTATAGGTCAAGACTATACCTTAATATCTATGTGTTACATATTGTCAGATCTGCTGGAGAAATCCCGTGTCACCTATCAGCTCAAGGCTGAGAGAGACTACCACATCTTCTACCAGATTCTGTCCCAAAAGAAACCAGAACTGCTGGGTGTGTGCTGGGTGAAAGATAGAATATATTTGACCCTAAAGAAACATCACATATAGACTGAAACTTTTTTTCTCTTTGGCAGAAATGCTGCTAATCACCAACAACCCCTATGACTACGCCTACATCTCCCAAGGAGAGACGACCGTAGCCTCCATCGATGATTCAGAAGAGCTGTTAGCTACTGATGTAAGTGAAACAGAGTGCTTGTTAAAAACACCACACATATGGTTTCACAACTAACTCAAAAGTAATTTTGATGTTTAAGGAAGCTTTTGATGTCCTGGGCTTCACCCAAGAGGAGAAGAATGGCATTTACAAGCTGACTGGTGCCATCATGCATCATGGAAACATGAAGTTCAAACAGAAGCAGAGGGAAGAGCAGGCAGAACCTGATGGCACAGAGGGTAAAGGATCACCACGATCTCTAAAGCAAGTGTATAACTACCACTAATTCCTGTAAAAAAATAATGTTGTAAATGCTTCTCCTACACAAAATCCATTTGCAGATGTCGATAAAACTGCATACCTGATGGGCTTGAACTCTGCTGACCTCATCAAGGGCCTATGCCACCCAAGAGTGAAAGTAGGCAACGAGTGGGTCACCAAAGGTCAAAATGTGCAACAAGTAAGTCCAAGACAAAGGCACTGCACTGAAATCTATTTGAATAATAAAGTGAATTTTCAATACTATTGATTTTATGTACTTATCTAGGTGTACTACTCTATTGGGGCACTGTCCAAGTCAGTGTACGAGAAAATGTTCTTGTGGATGGTGGTGAGAATCAACCAGTCTCTGGATACCAAGCAACCTCGCCAGCACTTCATCGGTGTGCTGGACATTGCTGGATTTGAGATCTTTGATGTGAGTATAAAAGGTTTTTATGGACATGTGACCATAAGGAATACTTTCTCTAAATTCTTTTTTTGAATGCTCTTCTCAGTACAACACCTTTGAGCAACTATGCATCAACTTTACTAATGAGAAGCTGCAGCAGTTCTTCAACCACCACATGTTTGTGCTGGAACAAGAAGAGTACAAGAAAGAGGGCATTGTGTGGGAGTTCATTGACTTTGGCATGGACTTGGCCGCCTGCATTGAACTCATTGAGAAGGTTGGTGGTCAGAATTCATGTGATAAACGTAAGCTGTTGTCAATGACAGGTTTAATTTAATTCTAATCAAATCTTTGCTTTAGCCCATGGGCATCATGTCCATCCTTGAAGAGGAGTGCATGTTCCCCAAAGCCAGCGATGCAACATTTAAAGCCAAACTATATGACAACCATCTGGGTAAAAGTCCCAACTTCCAGAAGCCCAGGGTTGTTAAGGGGAAACCAGAGGCTCATTTCTCCCTGGTTCACTATGCTGGTACTGTCGATTACAACATCACTAACTGGCTTGTGAAGAATAAGGACCCACTGAATGAGACCGTGGTTGGACTGTATCAGAAATCCACTCTGAAGTTACTGGCTGTCCTTTTTGCTGGGTATGCAGGTTCAGAGTCAGGTAACGTATTCTTTGATTTTTGTAATGATAAAACTTATTATACCCTAAAACAGGGGTGTCCAAACTATGGTGCTCCAATTTTCATTGGCCCGCAGGAAATTGTGAAAATGTATTGGAATACGGCCCACACATGGAACTTGCGCTGGACTGTGTTGTACTTCTTAGTCTCACTGCTAGGTGGAGTAACTGTCTTGAACGAGGCAGCTTCTCTATAAAATGAGTAATAGAAAAAGAAATTTGCTACAGATGACCCAAAATGGCAGAATTAAGGAAATGTAAGAGAACAAATGAGTGTAGAAAGTTTCGCCAAGGGGCAAGAAAGTGGAGGTAAGGCTGTTGATTCGAGCACCAGGGCTCTAGCACAGACTAATTGAAGCTTCCCTCTCTGATGCTGATGCTGATGCTGGTGCTGGGGGGGGAGGGTGCTCTACCATTCTCATGTGCGCTGGCAAAGTCGTGGCTCTGTGCTGCAGCGGTTTTATTTCCTGAGATCAGAAATGGACCAGTTTTGAAGAGAGAAGGACGGACCTCTTCATGAGCTCAGTGATCCTCTCTGGTTGGCATTTTTAGTGGATCTCACTGATCACCTTAACGCACTGAAGCTTGTACCACAACTAATAAATGAAAGCCCACTAATGGAAAGGCTGTTTTTTTCTTGAATCATATTCAGTTATCAAGCAGAATTTACCTACATTTGATTGGTTTTGGCAACTTTAATCCACTAGAGGTGGATTAGTAGTAGTAACTAGTGGATTAAAGTTAGCAATATAGCTCACTTCTAGTGAGTGGCCCAGCCCTTTGTATGTTTTTCTGTATGTGGCCCTCAGTGAAAAAAGTTTGGACACCCCTGCCCTAAAACCTCTTGATGCATCTGGATCTGAAAATATTGATAATTGATTTTGAACATTTTATACAGGCCAGGATTCAGGGGGCAAGGGAGGAAAGGGAGGAAAGAAGAAAGGTTCTTCCTTCCAGACTGTGTCTGCTCTGCACAGGGTAATATAAGTCTAGAATTTGGTATATGTCCTAAATTTGATTTGGTTTTGGTTAACATTTATTGTCTTCATTTACAGGAGAACTTGAACAAACTGATGACCAACCTCAGGTCAACTCACCCCCACTTTGTACGCTGCCTCATCCCAAATGAGACCAAGACTCCTGGAGCGATGGAGAATCCTCTGGTCATGCACCAGCTGCGCTGTAACGGTGTGCTGGAGGGCATCAGGATCTGCAGGAAGGGATTTCCCAACAGGATCCAGTATGGAGACTTCAAACAAAGGCAAGAAAACCCATTCTTATTTGTTCAGCACTCAGTGAGGTAACCTGGGGTCTTTTTCTGTGGCATCAGTGATGGTCCTGTTCCTGTGCAGTCCTTTGTGTCGAAGCTGGAGTTGGTGTGCTCAGTGTGTGCCTATCAAGGCAGGTTGCAGAGCCTTTAATGGCCCAATGCAGGCTCCTAGTCTTGCCAGAGGACAGTCAATTCCAGCTGGACAATCTGCCTCGCCATTTTGGACATCAGGACATGTCTGGCCTGAATGCGTCCCTGCAATGGTATCTAGGAACTTAAGCTGCCTGACCTGCTTCCAGTCTCAAGCAGTAGCAAGAAGCCCACTTGATGATCTTGACTGCTGCTGCTTCTCCCCATCTTAAAAAAAAAAGCCAATTTCCTTCCTTTTTGGGTGGAGTTGTTAGCCCCTAATAATATCCGTGCATCTTTAGAGTGGCATTTACCAGCCTTTGGATAATAGCTCAGGATATCTTAGAGGGATCCCCTCGCTTGCAATGGGCATACTGTCAGACACCCAGCAGAAAAGGCTGGATGGGCTTGGAGGATGTTGTAAACTGCCTAGATTAGGGACTTGATCTAGAGTGACTTGGCCAGTGAAGTGTACTTACAATGCACTTGCAAATTCATTCGATAATTGTAATGATGTTATGATTGTATCATTTCAGATACCGTATCCTGAACCCTAACGCTATCCCTGAGGGTCAGTTCATTGACAACAAGAAAGCAGCAGAAAAACTTTTGGGCTCTTTGGACATTGACCATGAGCAGTATAAACTGGGACACACAAAGGTTGGTGCTGTCTCTACAATAATTACAATGTACAGTGTTACAGGTTTGGAATACATGAATTTGCTGAAGTTACAAGGTGTTTCAGGTGTTCTTCAAAGCTGGTCTGCTGGGTGTTCTTGAGGAGATGAGAGACGATCGTCTCGCTCTTATTATCACTGGAATTCAAGCGAGATCCAGAGGCCTACTCGCCAGGATTGAGTTCCAGAAAATTGTTGAGCGCAGGTTGGTGCATCACTTTGAAAAATTACTGTAAAAGTAGCAAAGTACAGAAAAATGGACTCAAGTTTACCAATGGTGTCTGCAGGGATGCCCTACTGGTGATCCAGTGGAATGTGCGTGCCTTCATGGGTGTCAAGAATTGGCCCTGGATGAAGATGTACTTCAAGATCAAACCCCTGCTTAAATCAGCTGAGACTGAGAAGGAGATGGCAAACATGAAGGAGGAGTTTACGAAGCTCAAAGACGCTTATGCTAAATCTGAGGCCCGCAAGAAAGAGCTGGAGGAAAAAATGGTCACCCTTCTCCAGGAGAAGAATGACCTGCAGCTTCAAGTCCAAACTGTAAGATCAGTCATTAATCATAGCTAAAATATGCTCAAATATATAGTCACAGGCGTCATTAATTACAATATTGGTTTGTGCAGGAACAAGACAGTCTTACAGATGCTGAGGAGCGCTGTGAGGGTCTGATCAAAAGCAAGATCCAGCTTGAGGCCAAAACCAAAGAGCTGACAGAGAGACTGGAAGATGAAGAGGAGCAGAATGCAGAGCTGACTGCCAAGAAGAGGAAGCTGGAGGACGAATGCTCAGAGCTCAAGAAGGACATTGATGATCTTGAGCTGACTCTGGCTAAAGTAGAAAAGGAAAAGCATGCCACTGAGAACAAGGTAACAGCGTATTTTGACTAGTGTTGATAGACCATTCTTTTAACCATTTTTCTTGAGGTGTACTAACTTGAAAATAATTTAGGTTAAAAACCTGACTGAAGAGATGGCAGCTTTGGATGAAATCATTGCCAAGCTGACCAAAGAGAAGAAAGCTCTTCAGGAGGCTCATCAGCAAACACTTGACGACCTGCAGGGTGAGGAGGACAAAGTCAACACTCTGACCAAGGCCAAAGCCAAGCTGGAACAGCAAGTTGATGATGTGAGTACAACTTTATATACATTTATCAGAATATAGATCGAATAGCTCTATTGTCTAAGGTGTTGTGTTGTAAATATGTTTCTCTGTGCTTTGAAATAGCTTGAGGGTTCTTTAGAACAAGAGAAGAAAGTCAGGATGGATCTTGAGAGAGCGAAAAGAAAGCTGGAGGGAGATCTGAAGTTGAGCCAGGAGAGCCTCATGGACCTGGAGAACGACAAGCAGCAACTTGAAGAGAAGCTAAAGAAGTAAGTTTCCTCTTCCAATTCAATTCAGTTCAGTATTCAAGTAATTATGGCGATAGGAGATGATTCCGCACCTCACAAATCACATCCAATATCAATGATCAGTACCAGTGTAGTGTGCCCTTTATAAACAAAGGCAGATAGTAAGGCTAAGGTCACACACGCTGTTAACATTCACATTTATTAACCCGATTCACAAGATTTCCCTTCCTTTAACCCCGGCCAGTGTCAGCTGGGATTGGCTCCAGCCCCCTGCAACCCTTAAGGATAAGCGGCAATGGATAATGGATAATGAATAAATGAATAAACGTAGTCTGGGGTGGTCATGAATTGTCCAATATAAATATTTTTGCCTGGCAATAGGGTTGCCCAATCAAAGTTAAGAAAAGTCTAATTTAGGAACAACTTGATATACTTTTTTCTCGACAGAAAGGACTTTGAGATAAGCCAACTTCTCAGCAAAATTGAGGATGAACAAGCACTGGCAGCCCAACTTCAGAAGAAACTGAAGGAGTTGCAGGTCCGCTGACACTAATCACAGCCTTTATTTTGCTGACTGAAATGATCAAAGACATTGTTCTGCTTTTTACTTGTCGTACTTTACTGAAATTTTTAATCTCAGGCCCGAATTGAAGAGTTGGAGGAAGAACTGGAGGCAGAGCGAGCTGCCCGAGCCAAGGTGGAGAAACAGAGGGCTGACTTGGCCAGAGAGCTGGAGGAGATCAGTGAGAGGCTGGAGGAGGCCGGGGGAGCCACTGCTGCCCAGATCGAGATGAACAAGAAGAGGGAGGCTGAGTTTCAGAAGATGCGCAGAGACCTTGAAGAGGCCACTCTGCAGCATGAGGCCACTGCTGCCACACTTAGGAAGAAGAACGCAGACAGTGTGGCTGACCTGGGAGAGCAGATTGACAATCTGCAGAGAATCAAGCAGAAGCTGGAGAAAGAAAAGAGTGAGCTCAGACTGGAGCTGGATGATGTGGTCTCCAACATGGAGCAGATTGTCAAAATGAAAGTAAGATAAAACAAAACCAGTCTTCACTGAACTCATAGGAATAGGAATAGTTTGACTTTTTGTGAAATACGCCGTATTTGCTTTCTTGCAGAGAGTTAGAGAAGATTTCTACCACTGTCATGTCGTAATTCTCGAAATTTGGATTAATAAGCTAATTTCCTGAATAGTCAATTATGTCTTGAAGACATAAGCATATGCAGAAAATAATCCTTGGGTGGTATACATTCTATGCCTTACATAAACTCATCTAACTCAGGCCAACCTGGAGAAAATGTGCCGCACTCTGGAGGATCAAATGACTGAATACAAGACGAAATCTGAGGAAGGCCAGCGCACCATCAATGACTTCACCATGCAAAAAGCCAAGCTTCAAACAGAAAATGGTAATCAATCTAACCCATACACACATTTAAGTGGAGTTTTTTTTTTTATTATTGTTACAGATAAATGACTTTTAGCAACACACCAGAAGATTTAGAAAAGAAAGATCAGAGCTCATTTGTTTTACATTTCTAATATGACAGGGTGCAACTGTAAATGTAATCAAACACTTAGTGCAGCTTGATATGGGGACTTCAAACCTTTCTTAAACAGGTGAGCTTTCCAGACAGTTGGAGGAGAAGGATTCCTTGGTCTCCCAGCTGACCAGAGGGAAGCAGTCCTACACTCAGCAGATTGAAGACCTCAAGAGACAACTAGAAGAGGAAGTCAAGGTATTTCTTTAAGACCTACAGCTTTTAGAATACGGAGCCAAATGAGCACTGGCAAAATGACTTGACCTCATATTTCTTTACCAAAGGCCAAGAATGCACTAGCCCATGCAGTGCAGTCTTCTCGCCATGACTGTGACTTGTTGAGGGAGCAGTTTGAAGAGGAGCAGGAGGCCAAAGCTGAGCTCCAACGCAGCATGTCCAAGGCCAACTCTGAGGTGGCTCAGTGGAGAACCAAGTACGAAACTGATGCCATCCAGAGGACAGAGGAGCTGGAAGAAGCAAAGTAAGTAAATTATACAACATAAGAGGAGAAGCCTCTTTCTAAACCTACAAGCATTTACTGAGGTTATATCAGTTCTGAAATTCTACATCAACATTCTCATTTTCTTCTTACATTTTCATCATTAGGAAAAAGTTAACTCAACGCTTACAAGATGCAGAAGAAGCTGTTGAAGCCGCTAACGCCAAATGTTCCTCCCTGGAGAAAACCAAACACAGGCTTCAGAGTGAGATTGAGGATCTCATGGTGGATGTGGAGAGATCGAATGCTGCTGCTGCAGCTCTGGACAAGAAACAAAGAAACTTTGACAAGGTAAGTGGGAGGGAAAAAAAGCTCTTGAAGGAGTTGTGAATGAATGAATTTACTGCTAAGTAAACTAATAATGAATATTGGTTAACCAGGTCCTTGCTGAGTGGAAGCAGAAGTATGAGGAGTCCCAGACTGAGTTGGAAAGTTCCCAGAAAGAGGCTCGTTCTCTCAGCACTGAGCTCTTCAAACTGAAGAACTCTTATGAAGAATCTTTGGATCATCTGGAGACCATGAAACGAGAAAACAAGAATCTCCAAGGTAGGAGGATATAATTAAACAGAATTTATCTATTAACATACACTGATTACAATGGTGAGTTTGGGAAAACAGTAAAATAAATGAATATTCACAAAACAGAGGAAATCTCTGATCTGACTGACCAACTTGGTGAGGGAGGAAAGAGCATCCATGAGCTGGAGAAGATCCGTAAACTGCTGGAGCAGGAGAAGGCTGAGATACAAGCTGCTCTGGAGGAAGCTGAGGTGAGGGTTCATACCTGTTTCCTCTCATAGCTTGCTTCTTATTCTCAGCTAACCACATTAATGGAAGAGACGGTTCTTGCAGGGATCTCTGGAGCACGAGGAGAGTAAGATCCTCCGAGCTCAGCTTGAGTTCAACCAGGTGAAGGCTGACATCGAGCGCAAGTTGGCTGAGAAGGACGAGGAGATGGAGCAGACCAAGCGTAACCACCAGAGAGTGGTGGACACTCTGCAGAGCTCCCTTGAGTCTGAGACTCGCAGCAGAAATGAGGCTCTCAGGGTGAGAAAGAAGATGGAGGGAGATCTTAATGAGATGGAGATCCAGCTGAACCAGGCCAACAGGCAGGCAGCAGAGGCTCAGAAGCAGCTCAAGGGAGTCCATGCACATCTGAAGGTAAACCTGGAAGCCAATGATGGGAATATGTGATTGTTTTTGTTTTTAATCATAGAAATAACGTTTCATTATTGTTTCTGACAGGACGCTCAGCTGCAGCTGGATGATGCTGTTCGTGCCAATGATGATCTGAAGGAGAACATTGCCATGGTGGAGAGACGTAACAACCTGCTGCAGGCTGAACTTGATGAGCTGAGGTCTGTGGTGGAGCAGACTGAGAGAGGTCGGAAACTGGCAGAGCAGGAACTGCTGGATGTCAGTGAGAGAGTCCAGCTGCTGCACTCTCAGGTATGTCTAATCATTATGTTGTGGTATTTCACTGTATCTAAACTGAGCACTAATTTCAAAACTAACACTCTGTGCAGAACACCAGCCTGCTGAACCAGAAGAAGAAGCTGGAGGGAGACACGTCCCAGCTTCAGAATGAGGTGGAAGAGGCGGTGCAGGAGTGCAGGAATGCTGAGGAGAAGGCGAAGAAGGCCATTACTGATGCCGCTATGATGGCAGAGGAGCTGAAGAAGGAGCAGGACACAAGTGCTCACCTGGAGCGCATGAAGAAAAACATGGAACAAACCATCAAAGACCTGCAGCACCGTCTGGACGAAGCTGAGCAAATAGCCATGAAAGGTGGCAAGAAGCAGGTCCAGAAGCTGGAGGCCAGGGTGAGTGTTTCTGACTTTCACTGTTTTGAGTTTCAGTAATAGTGTTAAGTACAGGATTCTCTTGTTTGTAAATGTTTAAAAGCGGCACCCATCACTGTTTTTTTCAAGGTGAAAGAGTTGGAAAATGAGGTGGATTTGGAGCAAAGGAGAAGCACTGATTCAGTGAAAGGTATCCGCAAGTACGAGAGGCGCATCAAAGAGCTCACCTACCAGGTATATGCTGCAGACTCAATGACCTTGGATAAACATTCACCAAATGATAAAAAAGTTATGCTTCAACAAGCAATATGTACTAATTTAACAGACAGAGGAGGATAAAAAGAATCTGAGCCGTCTGCAGGACCTGGTGGACAAGCTACAGCTGAAAGTTAAATCCTACAAACGATCTGCAGAGGAGGCTGTAAGCCACAATACTACAACTTCATTCACTAAAATATTGTGTATTGTGCCTTCATATGAATCAGCTCTATGTTATAGCCTTACTTAAACACGTTAATCATGTTTTGTGTATTTCTTAGGAGGAGCAGTCCAATACAAATCTGAGCAAGTTGCGCAAGTTGCAGCATGAGCTGGAGGAAGCAGAGGAGAGGGCCGACATCGCAGAGTCTCAGGTCAACAAACTGAGAGCAAAGAGCCGTGACTCTGGTGCTAAGGTCAGTAATCACTCCATAAAATGCAGCTTTTAACTAGTGACTATGTCTTGGAATCATGCAATGCACACTGAGTAACTTGAACAATTTATTGTTTTGCACAGAAAGCACGTGATGAAGAATGAACAGCATCTTCAAGGAAATAGTTTAATAGTAGTAATTTAGTTTCTTTATTCTCCATGCAACATGAGTGGAATAAAGAATAAAAGTGTTTTGAATGCACCACTTTGTTCATGTTTCCTGTATTTCTTCTTCTTTTTTTTTTTTTAAAGAAGTGAATCACTACATTTCAAAAGACAAAAGGAGAGTACACATGCTCTGAGGCAGTAATAAAAACTCCCACAGCACCTCCCCTCAACATCATCCAAACCACAAAATGAAAACTGAGATGCTTTTCATGTTTTGACATGAGAAGAGCGGAACCTTTGCTTCTTGTTTCTGTAAGACTATCCGCTGCACTGCTGGGCGGGCTGCTTGAGCAGCTGACTGCACAGCTGAGAATGAGCACCAACAAAGCAAGCTTACTGTCAGAGCAGCTGCAAGTGGTGGAGACCACTGATGACACTTATTAGGCAGCAGGACTTGGTAAACAATAGATGAAGGTTTTTAGTCAGTAACTGACCAGAGGGAGTTGTGTAGGTCAGGTGAACTACATTCAGCCACCACTAGATGGTCAAAGAGCTTCACTCACAAGAATTTATTTCACTGTTATAAAGATAAAAGAAAAATTAAAGCTGCAAGCAGCATTGCAGGGCCCTCGCACCTTCGTGCATGTCGAGTTGGGCGGCGGCTCCGTCCTGTTGCCGGACCCCGACCCTTCCATGCCAAGCACAGAATTTTCGTGTATTTCGGACGGTGCATCAAGGAGTTACACGTCACTTCCTGTGTCCCCTATGTGGCGCTAGAGAACAGCCACTAATCACGTCCTAAATTTCAGCATATGAAGTGTTGACTACACCGTGAAAATTTCAAAAAATCAAATAATGATTGGGCACAAAAGTCTTACTTCCTGTTGTCACTAGGTGGCGCAATGACTGTGGTCGCTAATTGTCATGTAGATGTCTTCAGGCCGGGAGTCTTATTAATCATGACAAGTTTGGAACAGATTGGATAATGTACACCCTGTTTCATGGCAAACACGGCGTTGCCACGGTGACAAAGTGTGGCGAAACCTCAAGAGCTTCATAAGTGAGCATCATCCATATCCTGGGAATGTTTGGACTGAATTTGAAGTGGCTGTAACTAACCTGCTGGGATGGACACCCAGAGAAGAGAACCTATCACTTCCTGTGGCGCAATGAGTGGAGTTCAAAATTGTTCAACTGTGTCATTTGTTTTCAAACTGCCAGATTTCTCCACAGAGCCGTGGCTCAGGGTAGACGGGCTCTGGCTCATGTGCTTGCTGCAAAAATGGCCAGATGTGGCTCCCTGGATATAAAAGAGCACAACGGGCAGGTACACACACTTCACACTGTTGTTTTTATTTATCCCAAATGAACAGTGCTAACACTGAGTCATTTAATGACTCATGAAAAGTAAAGATATATAAAAATATAATAAATGAAAAGAAAAAAAAGGGGAAAAAGAGAAAACAAGTGGAGGAACATTGATAAATAGTTACTCCTACAGGACACAAGGGGGCGCTGTGTCCTCAAAAATGCAAAACACCTGAACCCAAACTTCTACCTGCACTGTGGAATGAACTCCCTGAAAAAATTTATTACATTTTTTGTGAACGATTAACACCTGCAGTTACCAGATCTACAGAGTTATTGCTAAACTTTCCTGGTTGCTTGTGTCACTACAGCGCGACGTTTCTCGGGTGGAGGAAATGACGTCAGGACACTCACTCCCCGCAGCAGATGACGTCGGAACCTGAGCGGATTGTTGGCGCGTTTTTTGCAGCTCGTTTTTCTGCTTCAAAAAGATGTTAGGAGGACCAGAAGAAAACTGGAAAACTACAGGAGGAAAACATCATGAAGACACGGAGTTAGCTTTGGTTAATGAGGTCAGTCTGAGGCTGAATCACCGAACAAATATATGGTGGTTAGCTAATTAGCTAACGCTAGCTAATTAGCTAATTAGCTAATGTGCTAGCTGCTACATTTTAATGATGATAATACTAATCCTTTATTGATCCCCATGGGGGAAATTCAAGTGTTGCAACAGCCCAATGTACAACATTAAAGTACAAAATTAAAAAGCGCAAAGAAAGTGTCAATTTATGACAGTGACATCATATATAATTAGCAGCAGGTGTGAGAATAGTGCAAATGTGAAGGCATGATGTGTTGCTGTATGGTATAATAGTATAATATGGAATGGATAAATATGTGCAAGTACAGTACTACCATCAACCATAACTACTGGTATAGTAATAATAATTATATACTATATGACAATATTTTTTTCCCACTCATTTCAGATACCTCTCCGTACTGTACATTTATGTTTATAGTGTAAATATTTATTTATTCTCATTGCAAATTATATTTATCTACTATTGCTTATTTTACTGCTTATCTTGCCCTGGCGCTGTTGCTGCTGTAATATGTAAATTTGCCCCTATGGGGGATCAATAAAGTCTATCTAATAATGATATTGGCAGTTCCAATAACAACCATATTAATGATAGTTCAATATGACATAATAATAAAGTTTACAACAATGATGATAATACTAAAATATAATAATATGGTTGATAGGTAGAATGTTATGTGCATATTCAGTCAGTCCAGTGCAAGAGGTGGGGGATCAGTGAGTGTTGTTTGTTGGATGGGGGGGTCAGCTTGGTGGCAGACTGAGTTCTCCACTGCTGTTAAACAGTCTGATGGCAGTGGGCACAAATGAGCTCCGTCTTGGTCCTGGGTGGGATGAGCCACAAAGTGATTATAGTAGGTGACTTTAATATTCATGTGGATGATGATAATGATGATCTCAGCACTGCTTTTGTCTCACTGTTGGACTCAAGTGGCTTCTCCCAGAGTGTAAATGAACCCACTCACTGTTTTAACCCTGGAGAACCCACGGGGTCAAATTTGGCCGCTGTTAATTGCTGCCACCCAAAATGAACAAACATAAAAAAAATTGTCAAATTTAACTTCAAAAACCCAGAGTGCCACTTCTGACCTCTGCATAGAGACACTTAGTGGATGAATATTGAACTGACATGAGTCAGAGTGGTAGTGACAAGATGACTGACCACATGCTGTTTTGTTGAGCTGGAAACCTACCCAAACAAAATCGTCTTCTCAGCAAACCAGTGGTTGGTAAAATTGTGTATTTTTTGTTAATCTATTTAGTATTAGCTTGCAGAATGCCTAGAAGTACGTTTTATATTCTTTTTGGATAAATTAGCAACTCTGAGCTAGTTCAAAAAACGATGGGCCAAAAATGACCCTCTGGGTGTATGGGTTAAAAAATGTCGGGTCAAAAATGACCCTTTGGTTCTTTGAGTGACTTTGTAGATGGAGAATGGTGACAGTCCTGTATTTGGCTAAAGCCTTGAAATAAATTCATTTGTATAATATATTTTACTAAGTTACCTCGGTAGTACAAGGCCAGAGACTAATACTTATAATAACTATAATAATATAATAACTTATTACGTATTTTATATATAAATATATATAATAAGTAAATTGCCGTCGATGTGCTGTGTGCAAGGACCTCAAAACTGAAATGCACTGTGAAAAATGTGCAGTTCCTCTCTGCATCAACAAAAAAAGAAATTGTTTCTAAGACTACCACAATGTCTAGTGTGAGTTCCTCTCTCTAGCAGAACAGATGTTTTGATAAGCAAAGACCCATGGTGTTAGTTTTTTGGCCTTGTGTTCTTGTTTCCATTGGCCAAAGTGTGTTTGTACATTTGAAATCCAGTTCTAACATGCAAAAAAACATTGTTAAATGTAGCTGTGTGGTTAACTGATTATTTTCCTAAGTTTAAAATAGTTTGCATTGACAGTGTTTGTTATTGTGATTCTTTGAAATGATACACCTAAAGCCCAATGGGTCAAATTTGGCCCTAATCCTAAATTAGGGAATAAAGGGTTAAAATTGAAAAAGTGGATATGTTGGTGTTCAGTGAACTTATAGCAGTCATTTAATGCATAGTTCATAATTTTCCAAAGAAGAAAAGGGTTCTTGGGTTCTCCAGGGTTAACCACACTCTTGACCTTGTTTTGGCTTATGGTGTTGAACTTGAACAGTTAACAGTCTTTCCACATAACTCTATTCTATTGGATCATTACCTTTTAACTGCTGATCTCTTGTTACTGGACTATGCACTATATGACAGAGAGGTCAAATTTAAGGAGGTGATTCCTTCAGTATTTCAGCCAGTGGTTCTTGTGGATCCTGGTCCTGCTGCTGTGGTTCTGTGGATCCTGGTCCTGGTCCTGCTGCTGTGGTTCTCTGGCTTCATGAATCACTGCTGCAGATTGTCGGCCACTCAGTTTTTCAATATTACCATATCGCTAATTTTTTAGTCACACTCCTATTGTCAGTGCTAAAGTCTCTGTTAGTATGTTGGTTGCTGTTTGTGTTGTCTCTCTCTCTCTCTCTCTCTCTCTCTTCCTGCCACTCTTTCCTAATATAATATCTGATGCTGCTCATGTGAGGATTCTTGAATCCTTAATGTTGAATTCCTGAATCGTTGGGTCTCTCTCTCTCTCTCTCTTATTAAAGAGTTTGGTCTGGACCTGCGCTTTATGTAAAGCGTCTTGAGATAACGCTGTTATGAACTGGCGCTCTATAAATAAAGATTGATTGATTGATTGATGAGCCGATGACTGAATGAGCTGCCCAGCTGCCACAGTTCATCATGGAGGGGGTTTTCAGGATGACCTTGATCTTGTCCTTTGTCCTCCTCTCTGCCACTGTCTCCAGGTTGTCCAGCTCCAGTCCAACCACTGAGCTGGCCTTCCTCATCAGCTCGTTCACCTTGTTGGCATCACCAGTCGACCACCGGGACGGCTATTCTTCGGCACCGGGACAACGCAGGAGGTCTTCCACAGTTCCGGCACTCTCTTCAGCCTCAGAGAGAGATTGAAGAGGTGCTGAAGAGGAGCTGCCAGCTGCCCAGTGCACACTTTCAGCATCCTGGGGTTGATGTTGTCAGGTCCGCTAGCTTTGCTCCTCTTAAGCCTGAAGAGCTCCTGCTGAACCTGGCTGGTGGTGAAGGTGAGGCTGAGTTACCTTCCCCCCTGAGGGGGGAAGGTAGAGGTGTCGATGGGGAGGGGAACACAGTCTTCAGCGGCCTACCCACCACGGACAGTTACACTAGCAGATGCAAGAAAAGGGCCTCCACTACCTGCACCAAGTACTTCTATTTTATTTTATATAGGACCTCTATTTTCTATATTTTATTTGTTATTTGATATTTATCTTGGCTTAAAACGGGACCTGAGAACGTAATTTTGTACCTCCCCATGTGTAAACGTGTGTTGGTATGACAAAGTTCCTTGAATCCTTGAAATGTAATTTTATTGAAATGTCAGTAATCACCATTAATGTCAAAATATTTTATTTGTCGTCACAAATAGTTACTGAAGTTTAACAGCAAGTTTAAAAATGTATCTCAACAATGTAAATGTAAAGGGAATTAAATGAGAAAAAAGTCATCAGTGCAAATATCCACATTTTTATTTCATACATCAAATGTGTGCAGCCTTGTTCAACATGAAGGTAATACAGCTCTAACTTCTGATCACTCATTGATTGATTCTTTTTCCTTTCATGCTTCAGGTGGGCTGATGTTCACTGCTGAGGAGCCGAGGAAGAGTCTTCAGGTTCGTCCAAATCCTCCTCACTTTTTTCATTTCCTTACATTTCAATAGGGTCCTCGCACCGCTTGGTGCTTGGGCCCTAAAAATTGAAAGGACTACTTTCTATTTCCCTTGCGAAATATATGACATGGGAATCATGGTAGCTTCGTAAGACACTCATGTCCTATGCAGTATTGGCCTTTCTCGATTTTTTTATTTTTTATTTTTTGAAGGGGTAGCACATCTGTCCAGTGTAGTCTTTAATTTGCATCAACTTAAAAACATAATTCAGAGGAACCTTTGTTAATAAAGTAAATTGAATGATTTAATTTAAAACAGATTTCTTATTTACAAATTCAATATGTGTAGGTCTATGTCAGTTTATGTCACAGAGTATTATTACTATTATTTCTAAGGAATATGCATGATGCCATTATTTTTGCTTTAATTCACTGTGGAGAGCAGTTCCTCCTGTTTGGTAGCCTCTTTTTGTGTGACTTACATGCATGTACAGACAGAAAACAATCACCTCCCCAGGCTGTTTGGTGCCACCATGACCATGCCCAGTGCTGCAACACCCCATGAGAAAAAAGGCGGTTTGTTGTCAGGAGAAAGTTGATACTGCTGTCATGTGTGTCATGTCATTTTACTGTACAGTACCCCTGCAGGGTAACACCATTAAGTAGTGAGATGCACACTTTTCCTAATGGAAAGTATGTTTCAAACACATATTGCAGCCTTTCAATGTTGTCACTTGTGGGCTCTCTTCACTCAGACCCCAGAGCTATACATGAGGCTGGAGGAAGTACACAGCTATGACACACAATGTGAAGTAGCCGGGCCTTTCCCTGATGATGTCACAGCTAATAATATGAAGCAGATTGTGTTGTCTCAGTGTGAATGTCTCACTGCTACAAGTCATACAGAGAAGAGAAAGCCATGGACACAAAGTGAGTTGCCAGCAAACATACACATGTAGCAACGATTTTACAGCTCAATCCACACGGCCTAATGGATGTTTTATCTCATCATCACCATAACAGTTTATGTGTTGCCACAGCTGAGAAAAAATGGCAACACCCACTTGAATAACGTGAAACTGCTGAACAGCCCCACCTATATCAGGCACTATTTAAAGTAGATAGCATCCAGCGCAGCACTGTGATTCATAGTCAGTGAAAAGTTCCCTGCAGACTGGAATGTAGCCTCGGGCATCGATCTTCTGTTTGAAGTGTACTCAGCATACCTTTTCACTTATCATGGCATGTGAATAATCATGCTGGTTGAAGCTGGATAACTTGACATCAAGCAGCAGCAAGAGGGTACCTAACTTGTTAAGCAGAAATACTAATTCAGCACAACCATAACTCCAAAAGCTCTTGTTGGAAATATTCCATTTATTTATAAAATAGATATATTAGGACTTCAGATTGTCAGTGTGCAAATAACAGTTAGCAATGTACAGAGTACTTTATAAGTATATGTGATAACAAATGCTAATTGTAGCATACATGATTATATTTTATCCCATTCAAAAAACAACTTAAACAAAACTTTTTAAATTTTTCAAAGCAATGCTCTAGTTGTATGGAAAGAAAACATAACTTGCATTCACTTTATACGTATAACATCTACCACAATTCATTTCAATCTTCAAACACAGAAGAAAACAATAATGAAACATCATATGATAGCAAATTTATCCACATTACCTCAACAATTTTTGTTAAGTAGCAGGATGAAATGCAAACCTAAAGATAAGCCTTATGCCAAAAACCTCGCCTTACACAGTAGTTTGATCATTAAAAAAACTATACAGATGTGCATCCCTTACTCATGCCATGCAACTGTCCTGACTATAAATGTTAAGCAAGATTGCAGATCTGCAGTCACATACAGTACACTGCATATACACACATTGTCTTTAAACCTATGCTGATAATATCATGCTTGCTTATTTAACGCCTTTTTGACATGACAGCAATCACTTTAGAAAAGAAAATCATGCAGGCACCTGACCGTCCCTATTGACCTCATGTCTCTTTTGTGACAATGACAAAAAATAGGAGACAAGCAGATGAGGTCACTTTACATAACAGACTTTAGCCCATCTTTCTTTTTGTGGATGTTTCTTTCTCAGGTCCCTCTTCCTTTTCTAGACAGTTCAGAATCACAGAGACTTGACACTGCTTTCAAAGTTCTGTCTCTTTTTCTTCATCTTCACCTGTTTCTAAGTAATATTCATCATCTGTTGTTGTGTCTGAGCTGCTGTCTGAGGACTCCTCAAAGGTGCTAAGGCTGGATACATATCCTCGGGAGGGCAGATGCCCTCTGGAGGACTGGCTGTCCATTTGCTGTGGTGCTCCTGGTGAGCTGGGAAAGGTAGGGGAGGAAAGGCTGGGAGGTTTGGACATGCGCCTGGACACTGGTGACAGGGGAGGTGTTGGAGGTGGGGTTGGTGGACCTTCTGTATCCCATGCAAAGTGACAAATGTTCATGTTGGGGCTCCAAACGCGGGCTGGCTTTGAGGGTGGGGTAGTTACAGATGGAGAAGCTCCTGAGCTCCAATTTGCCAAGCGCCTGGTCAGTGACCGAGGTAGAGATCTTGATCTCATTTTACCAGGATCACTGGGGAAATATGACATTCGACAGTCCTTACTGGAATGGCAATCATATTCTGTGGTCCAATTCGGAGTAACAGACCACTGATCCAAGTCCTTACCAGTACCTCCACAAGACCAGACAGATTCAGAGAGGTTGCCCACACTCATGAACCTGGAACCTGTAGAGATGCGACCAGGGCCTGAGGGTCGACTGGACATTACTGAACTCACAGAAAAAGACCTCCCAGGCTCAATGCCATACTTTAAGTCTGCATAAGAGGATGCCAAGCATTCTTTGTCCTGCGCCGGCCCTACACTTGGAGGACCCGTGGATGCCCGGCTTCTTCTTGAACTCCCCAGGCTGATTCCCTCTCCTGGCTCACATGGTGAAGAGGATTCTCTGTGGCGCTGTAGCTTTGGGCTGTAAAAGACGCTGTCATCTGTAACATCAGGTGAGGAAAATGGGGAGAGAGGGGAGAGAGAGGAGAAGGGGGAGAAGGGGCTCCTGGGACTGGAAGTGGACTTCCTGAATTGAGTAGAATAAGCAGTAGAGGGGTTAGGGCTCTTTCCAGGACTGTGATCTCTACGAGAATGGAACTGGTTTGTTGGTGTATAATCTGTCCTGTTGTCTTTGTAAAAGTCAAATTGGTGCATACTTGGGCTGTGGATCATCAAATGAGGGTGGTTTGTACTTTCAGAAATGTGTTTGGCACAAGCATTTTCGTCTTGATCAGTTTTGAGAGTAGATTTGTCTGACCAAGTGTAAAACTTATCTGGTGCCATTGTGCCCCCTGAAGCTGAGGGTGGTATGAGAGTGTATCTGTTCTGTACCCATCTATCTGTACTCTCTGTTCCTTTCTCACTGTCCTTCAGCACCACCCCTTTCTCCTGCTCTTGCTCCTCTAGCGTTTTAGTACTGACATTGCTGATGTCACTCGATCCACTGACAGAAGGTGTTTGGGAGGCTTTCTTCCATTTCCATGGAAATGCTGCATCATCATCTGACCGTCTAGTGCTGAATGTTTGTCTCAGTCTGTTGAGAACTTGGTCCATTTTGTTATTAGTCTTGTTGGCCCTGCCGGACTCTGACCTTGATAAACTTGAGTTTGGTGTGCTGACACTTTTCTTCAGAGCAAACCGGCTCCTCTTTGGGCTTTGCTCGCTGTTGCTCTCCACTGAAAAAAATCTGCTTTTTCCCAGTACACTCTCCTTCAGTCTTCTTCTGCTAGAGCTGTCATCATCAGGCGGCTGACTCTCTGTTGAGCTGCTACCGCTGGAGCTTTGATCTGAAATACTATGTGGCTGACCTACGGCTTCCTTGCTCTGCACCATGTGTGACTGTCGACCTAACTTGGTTTCCACAGAAACTGATTTGTTTGCGGTATGTTGTAAAGGCTTAGGTGTGGTGTTCTTTGGGGCAGCTCTAGCTGTATCTCCTTTAGATTTTACACTGTAAACCAGTGTCTCAGTTACGCATGTTGAGGAGGGGTTGTGTGCTTTATCACCCTGCAGAGACTGTGAGCTGATATGAATTCTGTTGTCAACAAGTAATATCTTTCCATTCTGTCGATCTTCGCTGTTGTTCTTGCAGTGATTATTGTTGACTTCAGTATCTGAAACCCCATGTTTTGAGCTGGTGGTTTTGTTTTGGAAAGGCAAACATAGAGGCTGTGCTAGCCGGATAGGCGACAGAGGGGGTTTGGATGTGGGTATGGTTATAGCTGCAACGGGGTCAGTACGTATGGAAAGATGTGGGGTATAATTTGACTGTGAGTGTTGTTTAAAGAGGGGTGACCTGGGTGTTATCATCTTAGTTTCGGCCTGTGTTGACCTGCTAGACATGAGAGTGGAGTAAGGTGGAGAACTATATCGAAGCTTATAACCACCTGAGAAGTCAGGGGGGAGGGAGAGAGGAGCAGATGAATGGCACTGAACTGTGCCAGACTCCACTGATAGTGTCCTCTCCTGTCTGGGTGTGGATAAGTCCCGTTTGCCATCATCAGAGGTCATAGTGTCACTCGGTCTTTGCTTAGATCTCTCTCGCTCTCTGGATGCTAAATCAGCTGAGTCAGATGATAAAGATCGATACTTTCCTCCTTTTACGACTTGTATGCTGGAGGTCTTAGCAGTAGGGGGGAAGAGAGTGGTGTTTGAGGTTGGATTGCTGGATCTCAGAAAGTTAAAGATAGATGGAGCTTTAATGCTTCGTGGGGAAATGGAGGGAGATAGAGAGTTTGTTGGGACTTGAGATGACTCTGGCTTCTCAACTGTGATGGGCTCAGAGCACAGCAGATCTAACGAGTCCTCCCATGTTACCCGTCTTACTCTCTTTCCCTCACGGGGCTTTGAGTCACTTTCTTGGCTGCTTGAGAATGTCTTCCCTTCTTTAGGGCTGGATGTGTCAGAGTAGTTGGGGCTGGTAATAATAGGTGTGGCAGGGGGGGTTAAAAGAGAAGAAATGGTGATGGAGGGAGAGGATGCCAGGGCAGGAGTGACTGAAGGGGTAAGCAGGGATGAGCTAGGGGCAGTTATGGCTGCAGGATGGCTGCCAGTGCTAGAGGAGGAGGTGGTGGGAGCAGTGGATACAGAGCTGTAGTGTGCTTTTGAGAAAGCACTGACTGTGGGAATCGGACTTGACACAGTTTTAGGGTGGAGAGACTTGGGAATGGAAGTATGGCTTCTTCCAAGAGGTGTGGTGAATTTAGGTGTTTGGGAAGAAGAGACAGTGCTTGATGAAGCATAAATACTGCTCTGTGAAGCAACTGGATAAGAAGGAAGGGGGGAACAAGTTTTAGTGTTTGGTGTTATGGGGAAACCAGAGGCAGTTTTAGAGGTAAAAGTTTGATTATGGAGAGTGTTGGTGGTAGCAAGGGAAAGAGATGGTTTGGTAAACTTTTGTGAGTCCCTGTTGTGAGAAGATGCGGGGGTGTTGTTGGTTTTGGATGTACAATGGTTAATATTGTATTTGCTGCTGCTCTCAGTGGGTGTATTTGAGCTCTTGAGATTTTGCAAAGGAGGTGGTAATTCAGTTGCATTTGCTATAAATGAACTATTACTTACATCATGCTTGATGAGATTTTTAGGGTGAATCAATGTGGTTTGCACTGTAGCTATGCTAATTTTAGAACTAGACATAACACTGGGCAAACTATGAAGCTTTTGTGGTTCTCTGTTGTTTAAATTGGAGCCATATTGCTGTTTGACAAACCTGTCTGATTCACGGTCAGGTGAATCCTCAGCATTTCTTTGTTGGAGGTTGTGAGTTCCTCCCTGTGTGTTCAAAACATGATTCAAGTTACCTTTGTGAACAGGCTCTGCTGTGTTATTGTTGTCTGTATTATTGGGGATTTGACCACTAAATCGTTTGTTGTCAGTCTGACTTGGAGAGGCCAAGTCACTATTATCATTACAGGGTGGAACTAAGGTTGTGTTTGGGTTGTTTTTGATGTTCGTTATATCATTGAGCTTTAAAGGGGAACTGCCTTCCTGGGTAACTTGTTTCCACCAGCTAGTGGATGTCAGGATGGTCCTTCTGGGGATGGAGTGGGTTTTTGGTACGGCAGAGTGGTCATATGGGGACTGCCTGGGTGAAGAGAATTGGTTTGTGCTTTTGTCTGAACTCCTGGAGTTTTGTTGACTCTCTGATTGCTCTCCACTCAGAAATACCCGTTTGGAGGATGGCAGATTGGAATAGGTCCTGTTTATTGTTTGAGATTGTTGGGTAAAGGGTGTGTTGTCTGTATCTTTGTTTGTGGGTGAGGCTGAGCAGAAGCGTGTTTCAAACATGTTCCTTTCTCTGTGATTGGAGCATGACGGGGAAATGATAGGCCCAGTTTCAGTTGTCCTGTATGAAATGAAAGATGGAGATAGGAGAGGCTTCGACCTCTCTTGCTCATTATTGTTAAAAGTTGGAGAAAGATTTGTTGTGAATATTTTTCCATCTCGATCACTTGGTGAACTGTTGAGAGATGAAGGGTTTATCTCTGAGACGGTGGAGTCTGTATTAGAGTTCCTGCTGTTGGAGTTGAATCTTCTTAAAGACAGAAGCAGACTGCTTGTTGTTGGTTTAGAGCTTAAAGATGGCAGTCCTCCCTGATTACCAGTTTGTGGATTCCTCCTTTGTCCATTTGGCTCAAGGGAGAAGGGAGACACAGGAGATGCAGTTGTGGCTTCAGGGCTTAAAGCACCTGCACCTATGTTCCTATTGTCCATCCTTCCAGTGTTTACATCCAAAGAGACAGTCTGGATCATTTTCCTCTTAGATTCATAGTCCAGACTTGCAGGACCACTCTTAGTTGACCAGCCCACTGTATTCCTCCTGGTACCCAGAAACGGCACCCTTAATTGGGCTTGCGATCCACCTGACAATGACCCTTCCAATGTCTCCTGAAACCGCTCATGTGCATGGTCTTGTAAATTCCCCTGGGCTTCTGAATTGCTAGTTCCATCAAATCTTTTGGTCCGTCTCGGTCGACCACTCCAGTGTGGGGCAAGAACTGTCACGACGGTGGAAGACAACATGGTTCTAGCAGGGTTGGATAGTTCCACAAGATCAGTTTCTTTGGACTCTGACTTTGACTGGTCTTTTATATATTCTTCTAACTTAACTGATCTTGTGCCAGCCCTGGGTTGTGACCCACATGAAAGTATGTGGGGGCCATTATGCTCATGTGGTCCAAACTCCCCACTTTGAGTTATACTCAAGTCTCTGGTAGTCTCCAGCTCATTGCAAACAACGGTGATAACCTCTTCTTTCTTCTTGGCTGGAAACTGTATCCTTTCAGATAGGGAAGAGTCACTGGCTACCCTTATCAAGGTATCAGGTGGGGATGTTTGTCCATTAACCTGTTAAGAGAAGAAGACCGGATATTGCAGACTGATTTATTTTTTCAGCATTATAAATTAATGTTTTAAAATCAAATATTACTATTTTTGAATGAATTAGCTAAGAATTCATGACTGCACAACATCCCACACTACATTTTTGTGTTGTAACCACAGGTCAGAAATATATCCGTCATATCATTAGAGCCTAATTTTTCATCAAGTCAACTTGACCTTATCATATCATACCAATGCAAATTACTTGCACTCTAGTAAAATGCTTTCTGACATTTACAGTAAGCATGCAACAGTGGCCTGTTATCTGAATTGCAAATTGGGTGCTGGAGGAAGCCAGTGCTTTGCTAAGCCGTCTGTTCCCATGGTGTAGCTATTCAAGAGATTCAGGCCTTGACAAACAGGTTATTTTGAAAGACATGAGAAATTTCCTAGGACAAACACACAAAAGCATACACACCCTTTCCCTTCTAAGGCTTGGAATAATAACAATAATAATAATGATATTAAATATTTTCAAGAGTACACAAAGCCACTTATTATGTTGCGATGTTTTCACTACTTTCTGTGGCTTTCAAAGACTCTCTGTGGCTTTGAACTTTGAAATTGGGCACTGTTGAGAATATTTACAATAAGGTAGGAATGTGCATTTTGACATTTGTTTTCAGATGGTAATCTGCATTGTAATGATTCCGGCACAAGCCATAAACCATTATGACATTAATGATCAAGACTGTGGCTAAATCTTACCTGACAGCTGTTGTCCTCAGTCTCAGCCCTCTGTGTTTCAGGTAAACTGGCAGAACAGGAGTGAGAGAAGACACAAAAAGCATTAGGCATACTTGCACGGATTAGACCTGTCACTTAACTCTGGACTGCACATGCACAGTACAGTATGTTCACATTGCATATGAACTATGGGGGTGATATACTGGCTAAGGTTTAACAGACTTTATTGGCATTGGGACCAACCAGGTCAGAACATTATGAACATGAGAATCAAGGTGTGAAAATAAACTGTTTCATAATTTAATTGCTGAGGTAAACTGTAAAACCTAATAAAACATCACAGCGATAAAACTTACAATAACTTCAATAGTTTTAGCCTAATTTCTTTCATTTGAACACACCCAGTCTTCCTGTGCTCTACTGTAATGTTTTTGTGTGAAACATTTGCAGGATCCGATGTCTAACATTTGCCACTGCAATGCTGATCAACAGGATGATCAGCATTCCTCTCTTCTGTCCTGCACTTTCCCTTCTTTTTACTAAACAGTTTTCTCACTGTTGCACGTGCACTAAAGCCACAACGCATATTTAGTAAAGCACTTACTGTACTTGAACAAGGTATTTTTTTATGTTGGACATGGATCACACACACAAGATGTCTATATAAGGTCATGTTGGATGATATGAAAAGACTGCAGGTGAATAGCAGACTGGTACAAGGGTGTGCTCTCTCTTGAACCAATAGAGCCAGTTGATCAGAGACCTCTGTTAACAAGGCTATTGTAATCTCGGGAATGAGCACATTGCGTGACGCATAAGCTTGTGGGTATGCTCAAGGAAAATGTGCAACACATACTTATTCAAACCTCCTCCGCCACATTGTCAAAAACAATTATTATGTCAAATCAAATTAGACCTAAAGAAAAAGTTAAATATTTCCCCAAGGCAACGCGTCTGACCTACAATGCCCTCTAGTATTCTTGTGTTACTGACTTGAGGAAATATTGACATGCAAAAAATCAGGCCACAGGTAAATGATTTGTGATAAGGTAGTTGAGGACAGTAAAGTTGGGTTTCCTTCTCTCAGGGGTCACACAATTATGTGAACTTCCTTGTTTATGTGAGTAGCTAACCCTTTCAGGCAGTGTGTCAGAGGCTTGGGTATGCAGACAGGGTACAGTGCATCAAAGAGTACAAAGGTCAGCTGGGTGGACCAGACATCCGGCTACTTGCATGTGGGCCAATTTCCCAATTCCATCTAAAGTTTAACATCAAACTATTCATTATATTGGTGTTTAACTTAAGGAGAAGAAAAGTAAGTTGAATGGTTGTTGTGAGAAATGAAAACACAATGTGACACACTGACTGTAACTGGCTCTAAACAATATTTTGGCCCCAGAAAGCCTATATTAGGCTTTTTATGATGCTGTTTTTATGGTTTTTTAAGTTGGGCTAAAGTGGAAAAGGCCCTATGTTTGTTCTACTGGAATTGATTTTTCTTGCCTCAGTATACATGTTTTATTTTTTCTAACTTCGTGTGTTGTGCACATCTAGATTTTATTTTAAAATTGTATTTTATAACATTATCAATTGTTTTAATCCACAGTTAGTTTTACTTGTTAGGCTCTAAGGTACTCCAAAGCGTGGGCTGCTGTGGTTAAGTTGTCTCGAAGACAGAGTGTGGAAAATGTTGCACATTGTCTGCCAATAAATACACAGTTGTCACTTCACGGTACTTTTTCATCTATTAATTGTATTACTTAATATGCAATGTTGATAGGGACAGTTAAATAAATCAATAATGCTACAGGATAAATAGAAGGCTTCAAATAGACTTGATGATCGGTGATTGGTATACTGTTTCCAGTGATTGCAGATTGGTCTCAAAAATCCAAATTGTAGTGCCAATGAAAAGGACACATTTTGATGCATGAAAACACACCTGATAAGTCCTACAGTCTGCTGCACTATAATGAATGCACTGTAAAAACTTGAGCTAAACGAAGTATCACTTCAACACTATCTGGACACAAAACATTGTCATGGACCAGTTGCTTCCCTTCCTGGTCCAAAATGTCTTGGCAGAGGGAAAAACATCACCTGCTTAAGAGGTGAATGAGCGACCAAACAAATCTGCAGGAGCTACATGATGTTATTCGGCCCACATGGCCCAGGGTCCATAATGAATGTTTGAAGTACTTCTCTAAACCCATGTTTCAATGATTTCAAGCTGTTCTGGAGACTCTACCTGGTACAAGCTCAGCGTACGCAATGAAGTAGAAACAGAGTGGTCTGTGAATTCATGCTGTGAATCTCATTTGCTGGACCAACAGATCCACACACACAAAACAAAACAGACCGTACTCAGAGTGTCCTGTTGTTCCTTGAACTATGGACCAGAAAAACAAGCCAGTGGTCAAGTGTAAATCTTTTCCTTTCCTTGTTTACCTGTGCAGACAGGGGCGTGAATTCTTCTTGAGTCTTAACTCTGGGCTTTCAATGCCTGGATTGCTGGAAAGTCTAAAGAAGAGGCAGGAGGTGAATGTGGATCCAATTGGCTTCTGGGTCTGGACTTTTGAATCACAACAATGAGCAGCCTCTTCCTTTCTTAGTCTGTCCGCTCTCAATATAAGTGCTGTAATAGATTCAGAATAGAGCATTACATTCTTGTCACTGCCGTAAACCCACATAATTGAAGCCAAATTGATTATTGACATGTACAAACATAAATCTTGTATCTTAATTGTTGTGTGGAACATGTGTCTGTCACCTTTGTGTGTTTCTTCCTGTCTGATGGCTGATGGGTGAGACTGCTGTCCAGGTGGGGCTTCATCACCATGATGATTCTCCTGCTGGAACCGTTCACCCAATGTTTCATCCCGCTGCTCTCTTAAAAAAAAACACACACACAAGGAAAAAGTCTCACACAAAAAGATTTGCACGTTCCAGCCCTCGTACCACTGACCACTGCACATCCCCACAAGGAAGCAGTAGGAAGGAAATTTCAACGATGAAACACAGACACATGTTGTTAATAGAATTCCCACCATGGACATGGACAGCAGGTGGTTTGATTTATAGCTCAGCAACCCGAAGATATCACCACATAGTATCCCCATAGTAACACAAATACCTCACATGGTGTTTCTTTAGCTGCCGTAGCCCTACATATGGTTCCATTTTTAAGTAGGTGTACATTAATTATGTAGCATATTTTCAGAAGCAGCATTTAAGTCAAACTTAAATGTTAAGCATCCAGTTTCATGCTAGAAAGCATGAAATTAACGGCCTTCCATTCCCAAATAGGTAGTATTATTAATGAATGCAGTAAAAATTAATATTCTAATATTTTCTGATTTGTTCTTGATTAACCAGTGAATAATTTCATCTCTAGTCGCAAGCATCTCTTAACATTTTCTGCTGATTTTACAACCACCACTCTCTTGTAATCTAATTTGTAAAAAAAAAAAAGAAAGAAAGAATGTAAATTAGTGCTAAAGGTTCATGGCAGGAAAATCAAACATCTGTGCTTCCTTCATTTTATCAGCTCGACAGTCCTGGACTGATAAGCGGTGGTTATATAACAATTCAACTCAGCTCACTCCACACTTTCTCTTACAACCGGAGCACAGAGCTAACACACCCACTCACACAGTCACTAAAACATGCATATGCACATTTACTGCTGCAACCCAGCACTGAACCCACGCTGATGTGCCAACTGACGAGCACGATGATGACACGAGAACAAAGATGAGGCGGTAATCTAAATATGAATGTACCTGTCACTGCAACCTTTGTTCCCCAAACAATTATCTGATACGGGACATTCCAGGATCACAATCTCTCTTTTTGTTCTGATACAGCAGTTTGTATGCGGAGGATGTTTGTGTAACATGTTTGATCACAAAGTAAAGTGTTTTTTTTCTATCCCAGCCTCTTCTTAATAACAGGGACCGTCCATGTCTACCTCACCCAATCCGCCTAGCCTTTAAGGGCGACTCATCTGCCTCATTAGAGCTTAATCTCTGTTAGGCTATATAAAAGCCTGACATGACATGACACGAGAGAGAAGCACAGAGAAATATGAGGAGGGAGGGAGATCTTCAGGCTCTCCAAAAGCTACTTCGGCGCCAAAGCCAACACACCTTCTGTGTGAATGGTACTGAATGTTTCTACCTCTCCCAGAGGCAACAGGAGAAATCAAATCGCACATCACACCAACATGTGAGAGTTACGTGAATATTTTTGGGTTGGACAAAAAAATCGACTTCGTCTCTGGGAAATTGTAATGAGCATTTTTCATTATTTCATGAAGTACTTAAAACAAAGGATAAAACTATTGACGGTGAAAATAATTAGCAGAATCATCAATATCAAAAATATTTATTGTAAAGTTTCCATAACAGTTTTCCCTCAATTTCAACTGCAGCACTTGGACTCAGGTTGGAAAGTGGGAAAGTAGCTGTGCAGTCAGCCCATCGTAGAAGGAAGTTTACTGGTTATTGTGATAATTAGCTACTACCACTAACTACGGCTAACTACTACTACTCCTACTACTAACTAAATATCAGCAAACATCAATTTCTAATTCTGTTAGTTGATTTTCCTCCTAAACATATGTGAATATATTTTTAAATTTTTCCAGGGCTGCACCTACAGACTATTCTCATTAATGATTAATCTGTTCATTATTTTCTCCATTTATCACTCAATCATATATGTCGTCTAGAAGATACCAGAAAATAGTTTAAAATGGCTGCAATAATAATGACCCAAGCCAGCAAATATTCTTACTTCAGAGTGGAACAGGAGCCGGGAAACTTAAAAACATTGGTCCAATGATTAGTCAATAAAAGGTTTTCTGTAAATCAATTTATGAAATAATAATCTCTATCTTTTTAGAATGAGCTGACTGAATTAGCAGTTTGAGGCAACTCCTGCAGTTCAAATATCCTCAGTTAGGAATCACTGAATTAGTTGATCGACGTGACATTATATGACAAGTATTTAGATAATTTATTGCCATTTTCAAAACACCAAACATTTTCTAGGATGTTCTCTGTTTCATATCATTATAAATTTTCTGTCTTGTGAGTTTCAGATTCTTAGTCAGTCAGGCAAATAATTAAGAAATGTCTCTGGGCTATTTTCCTCCATTTTCTAGAAGTGACGATTGCATGAAATCGAAAACTGACAGATTAATTGACAGAAAATAAAGAAAAGAAGGACAATAGAATAAAGAAAATAATTGCTGGTTGCAGTCAAATTTTAGAGGACTGCTTTTTGTATTATGCTGAAAACACTATTATTTAGAATGAACACGAACAACCTGCAACTTGCAGTGAACTCTGCATCATGCATGTTATCTGGACTGCATCTCAGTTTATTTGGATGGTTTGTGAGCTGATGACTAACTGTTATCTTTGAGAGGCTCTTCGGGCTGCTCCATTATGTGCAGCGTGTCTCATACAAGTATGTTGGTGTATTCTTCACTTGAGGTCACCCTCCCTGTGGGTGTGTGTGTGTATCTGCCAGCTAACACTTACATAACCACAAGGATCCAGTCTGAACCAAAGTGTGGGTGTGTACTCAGCACGGACAAACGCATGCAATGCTCCAACTACTTCAAAATGATTTACACCCTAAACTTCTTTTTAAGATTCATCCAAAGACCTCGTAATGACTTTGCACTGACTAGATGAGTGGCAACAAAAGGTGGCCGGGCCAAGTGAGACTTGTTCTGTTTGCTGCCACACCTTCAGCGCCTGTCTGACATCCAGGGCAGCTATTTATCTTTGAGCCTTTACATATGGATATATACTGGAGCAGGAGGATGTGGAGATGATCAGCAGAGGCAGAGCTGTGGACATGCACAGACAACAGCATGGTGTATCCATGGTAGTGCATTGGTTAAACTGCAGGCCTGGATGTGCATGTATGAGCTCGCCTACTAAGCTCCTAAAGCCGAACTGCTTTAAAATACATCCTGACAGTATCTGGCTTACAGTGTTAGTTAATAAGAGACGAATGCATGCACCCATACGCATGTCGCCTCAGGTGTGCATGTTAGATATAAAACTGGATGCATAATAATGACATGAAAGCCTGCATTCAGAACTTGCTTAGAGATTTCCTATAATTAACTTGTGAAAAGGTACGTCACGTTTTATGAGTTAGAAAAGGAGCATGTAACACCAAACCTTACTAGCAACTTACGGGAACCAACACCGAGCAGAATATACCTTTAATACGAGTCCTTAGCATCTACTTCACATCGACATTATCCGAAATAGCATAAATAATAGTAATAATAGTAAAAATTCGACTTTCTCACAAGTTGTTCCCGCCTCCCTGTGCTGTCAAACGCAGCACGGTGGGCACTGTCAGGCTATGACCCAAGTGTACACAGTTAAATTACTGGGATAACTTAGCGCCGAATTTTCTAAAAACGGGTCATGAATAAGGAGAAGTTTTCGTTCGGCTGTGAGAGACGTTCATGTTTCCAGAGGCGCGTTGCAACATTAAACGTACAGATTTATACACGCAGTTCGGCGTCGGTTTCTCACCCTTTGGGTGGACAGCTCGCATCGCGGCTAAAAAGTCTCCAGCAGACGATCAGAGCCATAGAAAGTTCGTAGCAACATTAAAGAGCTCAATAAGATGCGTGATTATCAAAAAACAAGCTGTTTAAACGCCATTTGCGGACATTTTAACCTACCTTGCAGTCGTGCTCCGTGTTGCTCGTGCTGTCCTGGACTGAGGCGTCTCTCCTCCTACAACTCTGAGCTCCAACTCTCCTGCGTCACTTGTTGACATCCTATTTGAACCGGTTCAGTAACACTTGAAGTATTCAGACTGAGGAGACATCTCAAACATGTACTGTGAGAACATGTGCAACTGAACTACAAGTTCACGTTAAAGTCGCTGTGGAGGTTAAAGTTCAACACCTGCTGGCAGGCAGGTGAGGTGCGACAATTCCTGATGGCCGCGTCCCCTTTCGGAGATGCCCCCCCTCGGCCAGTCTCTGCTTAGGACACTTGTGCTGCTTCATGCTCTGTAGTGTCCTCTATACAGGCACTGATGGAGGAAGTGCTCAGATACTTTAAGTAAAAATACTACCATCACTATGGGGAAATACTGCACTACAAGTGCTGCATTGAATGGAAGACAATGGTTGCAAGTTTTATCAGCAAAATGTATTCAAAGTATTAAAAGCAAAAATTAAAATGATCATATATCTTTTTGGATTAATATTACTGCTACATTAATGTGTAGCCTATGTTGCATTTTGCTGCTCTACACTGTAAAGGCTGTGCTAATTTTAATTCCTTTATATGCTATTGGCAATGCATCATGGTCTATAAGGCCATCCTATGTTTGTGGCTTGAAATCTCTAAAACTTTTCATGAGCTCAGATGTGCTTCAGACTTGTGTATTTTCCAGCTGATCCAAGAGGGGTTTTAAATAATTTATTCAGTTAAAGATTTAGGAGGATTTTCTGAGCCCATAAAGGAACATTTTAATCCTTCAGTTCCCACAAACATTTAAATTCTACTTTGATCAACAGTAGGCTTTTAACAGTTGGCTTTTGTCCTTCATGCCATCTTAAGGCATGTGGCAATGTTTTGGTTTGCTTGTTTGCTTAAACTTGTGAAGACAGGTTTGCTCAGATTTATCAGTGATTTTCTATTTGATTAGAGCTTCATAATTGCTCTGCTGGTGTTTTTGTGCTCACCACAAAATGAGGAACCCAAATAACAGTAAAAACACATTTATCTTTTCTTTGACAAAACAGGACAAACACGTTGGAGCTTCTTTCTTGTCCATCAGACCTCCACACCCTCCACCTAATGCCAGAAACAGCATTGGCTCCGCTTCTGCAGGAAGAACAGCGCCCTCCTCCTTTCTCACAGACTGTCATTTCTGCTGGGACAAAGAAGGAATGTTTTACTTTGAAAATATGCCGTACGTACAGAGATTTTTAATTCAGAAGTGACGCAAAGTATCTGCACATCTGCCATAGAACAGATTCACCCGGATTTTGAACAATCAAACAACAGTTTTCCCAATAGCTTATATCACAAATCCCTTACAAATACTGATATGTTGCTACTAATAAGAGTCTAAATTGGTATTATTTAAGCAGATGTCTGACCAATACTGTATTCATATTTATACTACTGACATATCTGATCTGTATTTATATCACACCTTTAGCTCTTTACTCTGTATATAATATCCTGCTATTAGCATTACTTGTACTTATGACTTCACTATTTCATTTATACTTATATCTGCACTGCCTATTGTAATGACTGCATATGTACATTCTGTATACACACACCTCTTATTGTTTCATTATAAATTGTTTACACTGATATTCCTCTACACTTCACTGTTTCTCGCATTAGATGTACGGCTGCTTGTTCTCTGTGACAGTCGAGCATAGTCTAATAAAAACAGGCCTACAAATTCAATATAAGCCAGAGTTTTTACTTAATGACATAAGCTGTTACAAATACTGTTGCACTTTAATCATTTTCTGTGCTGAATCCAGGCAGACTGAAGGCGTCTGTTTTCTGATCAAGGTGCAGTTTAAGAGCAAACCAGACGAGGTCAGTGTTGCTTAAGGAAAAAAAAAGGAGCCCTTTAACAGTTGCAGCCTGGGAGATGGATTTTCTGTATATAATCATAATTACATAATAGTCATATAATAATAATCATCATGACGTATTATTACTATGACAGTATAATTTAAATTCAAATCGTCCCAGGCTAAATTTGACACTCTCAGTAATATTTGTTGTGTGTGCTCATTTGTCTGATGCATTAATGTCCACTACAGTTTCCTGTCTCATATTTAAATGTCTCCAGCTCCTGAAGACACTTTTCAGTCTGCGCACTACAGATGATCCAGCCCCAGCGCTTTGGAGGACCTCTATCATCCTCCTCCCTCTTTCCTCCCTCCTCCTCCTCCCTCCTCCTCCTCCCACAGAGGATGCGGGACGGTGTGAGTGGTCCTGAGCTCTGACTCCTGACGGCTCACACAGAGGAGAGAAGTGGTCATCACCGGGACAGTCACACATCACGATCCCAGTTTCTTTCCCCCTTTTCATCCGGCTGTTTCTCCCCTCCGCACATTTCCCATGCCAGGCATGACGGAGCTCGGACTCTCACGTGTGGGATAATTTTTTTTTAATAATGGTTCGCTTCAAATGCACATTTCCACGGAGCTGCAGCTGAGGTTTCATCCAAAGTCCGACTGGATTCTCGCAGCGTGATGAATACAAATGAGTTCGCAGTGCTCAAACTTTTTGTCGTTGGGATTTTAGGTGAGTGGAATTGATTTTTTTTCTTTTAAATTCTTTTTTGCTGAAACCTTGTCCCAACAACACCAGCCTCCATCACTCAAGTTGTGATGTAAAATGTGTTACCACAAGAAGAAATGTGTCCCTGTGTGTTACTGTGAATTTACAGGTGCAGATTACGTCTATCTGTCACATTATGTGTCCAGCAGCACTGCCTGAGTGGTTGTGCACATAATTAGGATTACTAAGAAGTATCAGCAGCATCAATCACATCTCAGAGAGCATGCACTGAATGGGCAAAATACAGGGCGATGCCGTGGCATCACGCTCCAGTGGGCAGACCTGACCTATATCGTGGCCAATGGGAGTTTCTGGATCTGGCTCATTAACTGGTGGTTTGAGGAGGAAATCATGTATGAAATCATGTCTCATGTGGTGGATGATGAATCCACTTTCTGAAACATACACACTAGCTGAACTGTTGTCATGTTGTGGGTTTAGATGCTTGTGCTGAAGTCCTGGATGGGGATAACCTGCTGTTTTTATTATGGCCCGTAATGGTAGTAACTGTCAGCAGAGCAGACGCAGTGCTGTGACTCAGTCGTGAAGAGGAGCTCAGATATCGAGCTGGTTTACAACACTGTGACTCTTCCCAGGAGCTGGTTCAGTAGGTGCTCAGTGGAGAGCGGTTGTTGGTCATGGCACCAGCTGGTCTGGCACTGATTGAAATTACCTGGCTTGCCCCCATGTGGACACATGAGCCAGGTGATACAGGATTTCAATTTCAAGGTCTGTGGTTCAGAGGGACTTCAAAGCCAGGCTCTTATCTAAAGGACTGTTGCAATCTACCTAAACCTGATGGTGGATAAACACATGCAGCAACCACACTTTAGGAGTTATTTTGTCTTTTTAATGACTTGCACATATGGTAGATAGGAGGATGTGGTGTATGTCCAGCCAAGACCTTCAGCCTGGACTCCCCTGGATCTCTGCCATGTCAACAGCTGTGACCCTGCAAAGTACTGCACGGCCAAGCAGAAAACTAGCTTAGATGGTCATTTTCTCAAAGTGCTGGTTCTAGTGTCATGAATGATTATCACTCTCCTTTTTGTTTTGAGTGTCCAGAAATGACACTCTGACTGACTGCAGCCGCTGCTATTAAAGCCACCACAGAGGTTGTTTTTCCATGCTGTGACGACAAGCGGCGGTGGTTTCCTGCCACGGCTCATCTTGACTAGACTAAAAGTTTCCCATCAAGATCCCCATTGGGAAGGAGAAAGTTGGAGGCCAGATGGCGTGCGTTCAAAGAAAAGCAGGACATAACTCGTTAAAATCAAACTGAGTCAATCTGATGCGTTACCTTCAGTCTAAGGCCAGTGTGGTGGATGCAGCAGAAAGAAGAGTATGAGGTCCCCATCTGCATGGCAGAAAAAAGAGCGATTCCCACTGACTGTGAAGCATCTGCTTACCCCAATAAACAGCTATCCACACACATTCACAGCGAGGGAAAATGCCTCAGGGTTATTCTGTTCCACTGGAAACTGAAAAAAAAAGTTCTTCTTGCAAAATGCGCTTCATAGACCTGTGGTGGGATTTCAGTGTGCTGAGCTCATTTGAACGTGTGTGGCTGACGTCCATATGCTGGGCTGTTTCTTTACACATGGACATTGTTATACACGGTGGTGTTTATCACCTGCACATTCCAGGAAATGAAATGCTTTCAAGCTGAGTAATCAAGGCAAGTGATTTGTGGAGTAAAAAAATGAGGAGATGTTGTTTTGAGTCAGGACATCAGGAAAGGGCTGATTGTGACTTCAAATACATTCTGGTGTGAGTATTTTCTCTGTATTCAAAGCCTGATATTTCTTATTCATCTGTGCCATAGATCTCCATTGTTTTACATAAACTATTAAAAACACACCATTGAGCAACACTGTCACGTAGGGTGATCTTGAACGCACACACTGTAGTTTATTTGTGACTAGTCCCACTCACTCAATCTATCTTCTGTAAATAAATCCGCTGCTGAAAATAATCCCCCACAAATACACAATTTACTGCTTTTTGAGTAATATTTATATACATTACTTCATGAGAGGGAGCAACAGATATTGCGAGAGAGACTAACAACTTGTCCACCGTGTTGATTTTTCTAGGATGTGTTGGCTATATATAAAAAACATAACAGGCCTTATTCTTTCAACTACCCAGTTGCAAAATCACCCAGATGTAAAATCAGATGCTACATGGCCCCAGAGGAGGGCTGCTCAGCTGCAAACACGCTTGGTGTAACAAAGCCTGTAGCTATACAGGGTGAACGTGTTGCTGGTTCACAGGCGGTGTTACTTTGTAGCTTCCTCTATAGCTCGACTGCAGTACAAGCATGTGAAGAACATTATTAATCTTTCAGTTGCCTGTGAAAGATTCATGTGCCAGAAGGGACTTGAACTTTGTCTCTCAGCTCATCCTGCTCATAATGAAGTCTAATGCTGATGTCTTGCTGACTTTAAAGTATAACTCTGGTATTTTTAAACCTGGGCTCAATTTTTACATATTTTGGGTTCAAAATGACTGGCAGGTACAACAACTTTTGGAATTGGTCCAGTAGATCGCCTCCGCCTGCAGCAGAGAACAGAAAGCGGCAGGCTGCTATAGCTGAAATGTAACCCCTCAAGGGTAATTACATAGTGAGCCCACTGAAAATGCTTGTTTTTGCTACTGACAGGCTCAGATTGTTATTCTAAGTTTCTGACAACGTTATGGAAAGGATTCCTGCAGAGGTAGAAGTGTCAGATCCTTTTTGTTTTTACCAGAAACAGCCTTTGTATTGTGCCATTCAAACCCACCAGACTCCTTTGACAAAAACAGTAATTTTACCTTGCTGAATGCGAACTAACCCTCTAAAACACCAAAGTCGCACAATATGGCAAAAACAAACTAAGAGATCAAGACAGCAGTAGACCAGCAGCTCCCGTGTAAAATTACTATTTTTGTCAAAGGAGTCTGGTGGCTTTGAGCCGAGCACTATAACAGCTATTCCTGGTGAAACACAAAGGTTCTTAATAGTCTATCTCTGTAGGGATCCTTTCAATATTGTTGTCAGTCACTTTGAATGATATTCTGCACCTGTTAGTGGCAACAGAAAGCACTTTTAGTGAATGTATGTTGATCAAAACAAAGTTTCCTGAATCCCAAATTGCTTCCGAAGCTGTGCTACAGTGTGTGGGTGTGTGAATGATTAATTCCTGATGGAAGACTGGCAACCTGCCATCTGAGTATGAATGGTGTGAATGTGAATATTGTGGTTGAAAAAGACAAGAACTGGTCTATACACGTACAGTCCATTTACCATTGTAGAGGCACTACATTAACTCACTGCTTATCTATCATGACCCCTATTTTATTTGAGCGATCCCTATTCAAAAGTTTCAGTAAGAAGAAGCTGTAGTGTGCTCCACTCTTTATACACTGTTGCCCATAAAGTTGGAATAATTGTTTAATACCCCCAATTTAGTTAAAGCCTGAATACACCGTTTGAAAAGGTTAATTGTGGTTTAAGTTTCACTGTGATATGTTTGGAAGAGTTTGATCAATAAAGTTGAGAAGATATACACTTTATTTATCAAGAATAAATCACATTGTCACAATCATTTCATGAGAAGAGGTAAAAAAAACATTTTATTCCAACTTAATGGGCAACAGTGTAAATCAGACTATAGGAGATCTGACAGTGGGATTGTTTTCTGCCAAAGGCCTGTCAGATTTCCAATCAGAGAATAGAAGAGGCAGTAATAAGCACTAACAAAGTAAGTGTGATGACTGAAAGTAATGATAGATGATGACAGGAGAGGGCCACGCTTAATGATCAGAAGACATTCCAATCACAGAAGATAAAACATTTTTCTGTAAAAGTAATTTTCAGTCAATTGTCAACAGCAATCTAACGTTGAAAGCTGTCAGATGAATTGAATGAGAAAAATAACTGTCTTGTTGTAACCAGCCTGTTAGGCAGTAATGCTGCACACACTATCTGAATCAGGTGTAGGTCGATACTTTAAAGCATGCTGAGATGAACCTTTAATTAACACTCAAACAGCCTTTTACATTCAGATCCTGACTCATGTCGAGGTGTTAAGGGTGCTTTGGTAACTGCAGAGAGCCCTTTGTTAACAACACCTCACCACAGAGAGAGTCTGCAACAGCTGCAAGAACTTGTCAAAACATTATGGGATCATTCATGAAGCTCGCTGGCAGGCTCATGATGTTACAGTAGAGGGCTCAGGTTTTTTTGGATGTCAATGAATTTCTAGTGTTGGGTAGTAATACAATACTTGGGGCGGTTCAGAAATCATCAGTAGGGTTTGGTTTTTTTTTTAACTGAAGGGAGGGTAAGAAAATCAGTATTTAGTCATTAAACTTTGTGTGGAATGAAAAAGGCAGTATCTCTGGTTCTCCTGAATTGATTTTGATCCTTTTTGTTGGAAACTGTGACGCCATGTGTCCAACTATGTTGTGTCAGAGCAATGCCAGAATGGCGGAGTACTGTTTTAATATACTGAGGTTTCAATTAGAATACGATTTGAGTGTTACAATTTGAGCATTAAGATATAGTGGGGACAGTGTTTTTCTCCTCCTCAAGCAAAGAGAGCAAAGACACCTCCACAAAAGGGCTCTTGAAGTGTTGCTGTAGCTCCACCTTTATGGTACTGGACCCTGACAAAAATGGCAACTTCTGTCGTGGTTCAGTTAATGCCCTCATAGCACCCCCATCTCTCCTCACAGCCTCTGATGTGGTGTTGCAATTTGAATTTGTGTCTCTGCTGCCTTTTCATTTTCTCCCCATTGTCTCTGAGACAGGCTGATGAACAGCTTGTTGGCACTATCCCGACAGCCTCAGACGCAGAGGTCATTGGCACTTCTGATCAAATAGATGACAGAAATGAAGCCCCTTTGGCTCAGTTCCTTTGATGCAATCTGTTTGTCAGGAGAAGCTCATCTTCATGTGTGGCCACATACTGGGAGGATGAGACATGTCACCACTGAGTCACTCCATTTTCTAAGTTACACCGATTGATGAGGTTCATTTGGTGTGAATGGATTTGACCATCCATGTATACATGCATGCGTTATATCACACGCCATTGGCCTCAACCTCCATGTGTCTGTTTATTTGTCCAGTTGTATACATCCATCACATCCCTGATGAGATTGTGACCAGAGTTGGAGTGATAATGCATTCCTCTGCTGTACTCTGGCTTCTGTCACACACATTGTGCCAAGGGACTGTAATTAATCACTAAAACAAGTTGACATATTTAGTGCAGATTGGCTGTGTGGGGGGGCTGCGTTACTCACAGGGGTGAAGTCTTTAATGTGTTTCATCGAGTTTGGACATTTAGGGAAAAGCATCAATTTTATCTGTCATTATGACTAAAGGAGGCAGAAGATTGAGGCAGAGTGCAGCTCGAGTGTTTGTTGAGAACTTATATCATGGTGCCAGGTTTGCTGCATGTGCAATTGAGCCAAGCCTGAATTCAAACAGCTTGTTTATCTTTAAAGGCAAAAGTGGCCCATTTCAACTGAGTCTCTAAGTTTACAGCTTTGTCTTTCTCTGCGTAGCCGTGCAACGTTTACCGCTGCCAGAAGCATTTGCTACAGAAAGAGGATAATTAATGCCTGCCATGATGTTACTCCAAAAAACAAATGTTTGCTTTGTCTTCTAGTGGAGCTCGTTTTTGTGGTTTGTCAGAGAGGGGATGATAGAGAGTACCTTTAGGCCATTTTTGGCTTTGATGTTTTAGAATCTAACACTTGCAGAGAGTTCAGGAGAAGTGCATGGGGTAATACTGCCTGAATTTCATTGCCCCTCTGATACTATTTTTCCAGTTGACTACCTTTGCTAACGAAGAACGACAGGGAATTCACCAAATGTGCTGATTGTGCCTATTTAGTTAAAATCACACCCATGGTCTATATATGTTACCACCAGCCCGTGCTGTGCATCTGTCTGAACATGCAACTGTTTATGCTCATATGGATACACTCAACAAATGCTAGAAACATTTTGATGAAACTATCTACTTAGATGTTCCACAACTGGTAAAATTTTCATGCATTGCTCAGTGCAGCACCGCCAGTGCTCCGACACAGAGGCCATGATAGCTCATAAGCAGATGGCTTGGCTCCACAGGGGCCTATTCCACTGAAGCTTGGATGTAATTTTCCTCTCCACATGGTAAATGGACTGCATTTATATAGAGCCGTTATCCCAAAAGCCATTCACTGAGGCTCACATCACCCACGACTGTCAAACATCAACCCCGCAATCACACCCTGACCTGCTCCACCTCCCGAACTGTTGTCAGCCTACATGCATAACAACAGTGTAATAGGTAAAAAAAAAAAAAAAAAAAAATTTCTCTCCAGAAAGTCCTTCGTCATTGATTCTCTCTTCTCTGCCACAGTCATTTTATTTCTGTTTGTCTCCATCATGGTCATCCAATACCCAACCTCCCCTCCTCCCCTTCTTCCTGCTTTTGTTTGCCAAGTGCCCAGAGTTCCCCTCTTGTCTCTTCCTCTACCCCCTCCTTGACCACTCGACCCCCCCCCTACATGGAAGACTCCACTCCGACAGAAACTGCCTGTATATTTCCACTCAGGTTTGAGACAGTTTTGAGTGGGTTTATCTTGTCCTGCACGTAAAAATGTATTCATTGGGTGGGCTTTGATTTTATCCTTCACAGCCCAGTTCTGGATTGAAAGAGAATCAGTGGCAACATGCTCTAAACCCATCCATCCATCCATCCATCCATCCATCCTATATCCATCCATTATCTATGCTGCTTGTCCTTAGAGGGTCACAGTGAGACAGATGCGCTAAAACGTGAAGTGGGATGGCGGCAGAAGGGGACCGCCTGGCTTTGGGTCAAAGAAGAGCCATGCAGGAGCTGATAATACATCCATGCTGATAATGCTGGTGTCCGAATACCCAGAGTCTTGCAACAAGGTGTGCTAATTATGAAGAGTTAGCTAAAGCTAGCTTTCACAGACGCTACTATGAAAAATGGGTGGTTTTTGATTTGATTTGCAAGCTGGTTGTACCAACAAAGGGTGGAAATTATATGATGTTACACACTCCTGTACAGTAGCTGTCAGTATGCATTTCCAAGTTGTTTGTGATCTGGCATTTAAATGGAGTGACAGAGAGGGCTGCACCATCGCTATGGTGCATAATTGCAGCCAAGGACTGTAGTGGCAGCGGCTGCTTTTAAAAAGCTTTGCTTTGTTGGAGAACGCTCTTTCATGTAGGCAGTCAGCAGTCGGAAAAGGCCTTAAGAATGAAATGTTTTGCCTCCAGAGGAATATTCAACCTCAGATTTAGCTTCATTGTACTTTTTCCAACTTCAGAGAGGTTTTTAATCCCAATGTCTCCTTCACAGAGTCTCTGAATGCATTTCTGTTCGCCTTACCTGGCATAACGGTCGGTAGGTGAATAATAATCACCCAACAGTAAATCACTGAGGCCTTTCTCAGTGTGAGTTCCAGGGGCATGTTTTGTTTTGTACGGAAGTGACTGCTTTTGTCTGCGAGTAAGATAGTCTCAAAACCAAGCTGACGACATTTAGAAAAAAGCCCCACTGTGGCAGCTCCGTCTCTGCTATGGCTGTGGGCAGTCTCAGAAATGTGATAAACATCTGAAGCTTTTCATCAGGGCGAGGCTCCAGAGCAGCAGCAGCAGCAGCAGCAGACAGCTGGTATCCATGAGGGGAAATTAAGATTTAACTGTCCTCTCTTAGCAGCCATCCTCAGTCACTGACAGATGACAGATCCATCTTTAAAATGATATCATGTTTGTTAGGCATGAGCTGGCAAACGTGTTTAAAACTTTGTTACAGCAGAGCTAACCTCTGTCTTGTTTGTAATGCTGTAGAAACAGCACTCTCTCTCTACTACTTGTAGATATAGATTTTAATCCTGACTGCTACAAAGGTGACTAAGAAAAGTGTAGGAGTAGTAGCACAACAAAAATAGATAGAGACAAGGAGACTATGCCATCTACTGATATTCTCATCTGATCCAAGAGTTTGCACTGGCAACCTTTCAATCAGCTGTTCAATGAAAATGAAACTACTTGCTCTCCATTCCAAATTAGGAGAATATAGGACCATATAGCTTGTGGCTTATTATGACAACTTAAAGCTGCAGTAATCAATATTTTTATAATCATTAAGGATCATGGATGTATAATGTGATAGAGGTTGCTTGTAGAGACAAACTCACAGAGAATTTTAGTATCTTTTAGGAATTTTGCCACTTTTTTTTGCCCCCAACTAATAATAAAATAATAATAACAATGCAGCTTTAATTCTTATTATATTATATATTATATTTTAGATGCTTAATCTCTTTCCAAAAACAATGTCTTAGTTACTCAGGATAACCCACAATAATTTGGAACTGTTTTCTAATGCACTGTATGTAAAGAAGTAAGAACTGAACTCTTGTAGGTTTTTATTAGTCTTTGCGAGTGAAGAGGTTTGGTACCCATGACAGCCTAAATGCTCAGAGGCATTTCAAGCATGAGAAGAAAATGTATTTGGGGGATAACGATGGAACTCTGCAATTTATGGATTACAGTAGAAAAAATTATGAGCTATTCAACAGTGACATAAAATGTAATCAACAATTTCGGTACAGAGATATTGGTTCTTTTATCAGTCGAACACAGTTATGTATAAATGAGTTGGTGCAGGGACCATGAGCACAGTTTGTCTATTGTAATAGCTTGTTATTAATTCAAACACTGAACAAAACTTTGTACTCAAGTCAATGCAAGATTTAGATTTTTTTTGCTGTTGCACAGAGAACTACATTTTAACACAACATGAAGAAGAAGCTTGTCTATATTGTTACTCAACAGTCTGTTTTCTCCTTTCTTTTCCAACCGTGGACCAGCAGAGATCTGCTCTCATAACCCAAAGAATTTGTAGCGATGCTTTCTGTGACCTAACATGACTCTCCTAGTGGGATGGTATGATTAGGATTCTGTGGTGGCCTCTTATGGTAGTGCTCTGCTGCAAAGTAATTCATATCCCTGTCAGACAGCTCTGCTGATAACAGGGATGGCTGCCAGTCTATCTCTGTCTGTCTGTCAAAGAGTTACTACTGCAGGTCAATCAGCAGAGCACTGATGTAGCTTCTGCCCTCTTAGACTTACACTTAGACTTTTCTTTATTGATCCCCCATAGGGGGAAATTCACATGTTACAGCAGCAACAATAGAAAAAAAGAGTAAAGAAAACAACAGTAGAAAATAAGCAATAACAAATAAATATATGTTGTAATGATAAATAGATATTTACACTATGGACATAAATGTACAAACTCTGTTTGCTCAATCTGTCCAGTAGTCTTCGCTTTGTCTCCATTTTGGGGGATAGCTGAATTCTGGCCTGTTAACCCTAACCCTGTGATATATAAGGAGGAAATAAATACATCAGTCTAAGACAAATTATCCTGTTCAGATTTGAATTTGATGACAGACAAATTACTCATATTGTGCAGGCTCATTTATAAGCCAACCAAGTTGATCTTACAATCATCTCAAGAGCAGAGTATTTCAGACAAATTAAGATCAGTGCAGCGAAAAAAGAGCATCCTAAGATCCTAAATTAGGATGGAGGATGAAACAAGTGGAGGGTTATTTCTCAGGAGCTGAATTTGAGAAGTGTGAAAAATGGTCAACGTCTCATATTGGTATTTTGTCAAGGAAAAATAGGCCAGAGAAAGGAGAGATCTTATTTATGATTTTCCTTTCCTCTAGGCACATCACACGCCTCAGCACTTCACCTGAAATCTGCTTATAGACCTTATAGGCCTTATATTCATCTTACGGGAAGTGAAGTTATTCCTTAACAGCAAGCTGCCCCTTAGTTATCAGCAGTCGGATAACCTCAGTCAGTGTTAAAGGAGGTGAAAGGTGAATCATTTTATCCAGGCACAATGTTTTATTTCATCTTGCCAAAACATTTTTAGGTGATGAATGTGTGACATAAAAGCCATTAGTTCAAATCCCTACAGCTTCTCTAACTTTAATTATTATCAAATTTCTGTCTATTTCTGTCTGTTTTGAATCTGTTTTTCAGTGCCTCACAAACATCTCATTTGACCTTTACACTATTATAAGGTATCCATTTTATTCCTGTGCTTCCTTCTGGCCTGCTTAGATGTCATCTGCAACGCAAACAAACAAGCATTTCCTTCAAAGGGTTTTGTTCTCATTGATCTAGCTTGCTTCTGTTGTTTTTCTGCAGCTGGTGATCGTAGGGGTCGGCATGGCTTGAAAGCCAAGAACTCCATGATCTCCAAAGAGCAGAGAGGGCGGTCAGGATTGTATTCATAGATACCGAGTTGTGTTTTTCAAATGAAAATGAGCCTCACATTTATTCAGACATGCAGAGTTTTGCCTTAGACACCTCACATGCCCCTTGGAAACACCTCAGTGGTCTTCATTGCTGGTGAATGTACAACAACACAGCACTATAACTACTTTATTTAAGTTGATGAGTGACATAATTAAGTTCACAGCTCCAGTTTGGTGTCTCTGCTTCTTGCTTCCTGCTTGAGTGTGCCCCAGGGATCTATACAAGGACCATTACAAATTTCCTTATTAATATATAATCTTTGTGATTATTTAGAAATTTAAAATTGTCATAGTTGATTATGAATGATAACTCTTTTTCATAACATTTGCTTCTAAATGTTTTGTTTTTACTTTACTTTAAGTAGTTTTGGATACTCATACCTGTTTATTTTTATTTTGTTGACTCTTTTGTAGTGTGTCGCAGTTGTCTCAAGACATAATTTTTTATTATATAATTGTTCAATGTATTATTTACCCTTAGAATAAAGGGAAAACAAGATTAACAGTCATGCTTGTGGCTGTGGAGTCTTAACACACAGCATGCTAGTGCATTCACAATGACAATAATAGCATGTTGATGTTTTGCAGGCATAATGTTTACCCTTGGCATGTTAGGATGCTAACATTTGTTAATTTACAAAAAATGCAAACTACAGCTGAGGCTGATGGGAATGTCATTAGTTTTGCACATATGTACTCATAAACCGAAGTACTGGCACTAAATGAAAGACAGGGGATCAAAGTTACTGCAATTTATCCCCTGTGGACCATGAGTATCCGTATCAACTATTCATTTAGTAGTTGACCTCAAATCTTAAATATTAACCTCATAGTGGCGCTAAAGGAAAAATCAGTACCCTCATAATCAGAATCATCCTCTGAACATTTTCTATGGACATTCATGTTTTCTAATGTTCAGGAAACCAAAGTGCATTTCTCTCCCCCCTTCCTCCTCTCTTCCTCACTCTTCCTACCTCTCTCACCACCTCCTCTCCTTTCTTTTTTCCTCTTCCTCTCCATCTGCCTGTAGAAACCTCAGCTGATTGTCAGTGCCTTTGGTCTGCCTCTCTGACAGAGCAGACGACAGATGGTGCAGCAGGAAGAGAAAGAGACAAATGAACGCTTGATTTATTTCCCTTTTTAATTTCTCAGATTAGGTTGTACTAACAAGACACATTACAGCCGTAGGCACTGATGCACAATCAGACAAGAACTTCTTCATATCCTGTGCTTTATTTTATCTTTCCATGTGTTTAAACTAACAAACAATTTTGTAGTTTTATGAGATCAAATCTGAAGAGAAAAGTGCAGACAAATGCAAAAAAAAAATATCCCTCTAATTAAACTTGACTGTTACTACAAACCCTCCTCTACACTGGTCACCTTGAGCCATTACCCTCCTGACTGAGGCAGACTTGAAATAAGACAGAGGCTGTTAAACAAACCCTGCCTTACCTTTAAATCTGTTTTGACAGTGTTGGCAATTCATCTATTTTCTTTCATCTTCTATTTCATGCCATCTATATTTATCAGGATGGCCTAACAGGCAGTGTATGATGGCGTGATAGTGTGCCAGCAGAGGTGATACTCCACCGCCACGCTGTCAGCCAGTATGTAACATCTACATGCACCGCCACTGAATTCTCTCCCTCTTTAAAACAGCTTTGCTTGGCCTGCATAATTCACATGTGTAATGCTGTTTTAATGTAGCACGGAGGCTGCATTTCAGTTGACTTGACAGTTTGAGCTGAGCGTAAAAGGCTGTTAGATTAAATGTTGCTCTTATCAACAAGTATTTAACAACCATTGCTTTTAGGTACAAGCATCCTGCTCAAGTTTAGTTTTCACATGGAGGTGGATTTTTACGTGGAGGCTTAAAGGAAGCTAATAATCGCAGCCTGTTTGCATCCTGCTAATATTAAATCCCCACATGCAGAGAATCTAATAAATATCCTGTAGTATGGGTAATATGGGTTAATTTTGCCAGGTTTACTGCATCTGTGTTTTCTGAAACAGATGGTTATTGCTCTACAAACAGCTGTATTAGTGTATCTTTTCAAATTAAAACATCTCTTTTTTGAGACAGGAGTGCAATTTTATTCAAAGCAAGAGAGGATCTAATGGAATAAGCCATTAAGATGTTAATTTGCCACCATGGTACACCATGTGATGCTTAAAAAACTTAGATGCTCTTGCAGTCAGTTTCCCTTTTCATCATCATAATTGATTCAATTATATCATGACGAGCTGGGCTTGATCTATGACCAGCGCTGTTCCCATTGGCCAGGAAAGCGTTCATTAACATATCTGTGTTTATGTGTGTGTATGTGTGTCTTTTCTCTGCTCTGCTGCCTGACCAGTTGCTTCTCAGCAACAGCAGTCGCAGCTCCATGACCCTTAAAGACGAGGAACCTGACAGCCTGATAAATGATGTGAAAACAGTCCGTCCACGAGTGACTGATGAGAGTTCACATTTCAGTTGTCTATAGAAACCACAAGATTAAATTGCTGTTTTTATTGAGAAGCTGTGAGTGAATTAATTAAGATAGATTACTTTTAAATGTATCATTTATGTTTTCTAAGAAGTGGAAATGCCATATGAATAACACAGACTGTCAGTCATCTGTCTTGCAGAGCTCACTTCATCCAATTCAAAAACCATTTTCACAAAGAGTGACTGCAAATAGACACTCATGCTGTCAGTAAAATGAGAAATCATTGCTAAAATCTCACAACTGACAGCCTTTAAGTATGTGTGATAGAGGTAGAGGCCACTATAGATGAATTGCATTGCTGCTATTCATTATCTCTGCAGAGGCATGAGAAGAGAGGCAGGTTATTGGTGATTGTCCCTGCTGTTCAGCTACGCTTCGTCTTGAAGAGCTCTGTGCTATACAGATATGCATGCTCTCTGCAAACTTAAAAACTGTCCTAATTAATAGTTTTATATAAGCAATGGCTCAAATGACTACCTGTACTATGAAAGGAGACACTTGAAGTGATGAACCCACAGACAATTATCAGCAAACTCCACAGTTCCCCTCAGCTTTATGGAGTGTTTGTAGAATCTAAATTTGGATTTTATGAGGAACAGACAGATTGTAGTTCCTTCGGACAGAGCCAGGCTAGTTGTTTCCTCCTGTTTAAAGTATTTATGATAAACTCAGCTAACTGAACGCTGGTTGTATTGTAAGCCTGTTTCCCAAAATATCAAATTATATATTCCTTTAAATTCATCTGGTGACCAAACAAATCCAAATGCCAATGTTGCTTCATGTCGTCAGAAGAGTAAATGGGCAGTTGTTTTCTCTAATATTTTATCTACTATGTAAATGCATAGTGCTACTGATTTGGCCAAACTGTCACACAGATGAGGGATGATGATGAAGGATGCAACAAGCTGCTATAATTCATGAGTCGTTGTATAACTCGACCAAATCTCTCACATACACACTCACTCACTCCTGATGCCAAACCTGTCTGTGTTCTCCTCAGTTCATAAAGCTAATAAGAGTACATTTGATTTAGTTTCACCAAGTTCTCTATCCTGTTCGTGCTTATTAATAACTGAGAAGTCAACAGTGTCTTTGGCAGGTCTATTTGTCAACAGCATACGAGAATCTTGATCAACAACATGAACAGTATGAACAGTTCAATTTCATGTTTGTGGTAACATAAAGAAAATATAAGCCAACATATCATGTCAGGCCACATACTCAAAAGACAAAATAGTCAATGTTGCACATACAAGCACCTAAACCAAAGCATTTACTGGGATTTACAGTATTTTGGTTTATTAATCCAACCAGTGTTTGTTAATCACTTCATGAACTGTATGGTACAAGCATAAATCAATGATCAGTAATAAACGTGAGATTAGACTCATATTTTATCATCAGTGTGAATATTGTTATTAGTGATTTCAACAGAGAAGCTAAGTCAGATGTTTTTCCACCCTGTCAAGTACAAAAATTGGATGAAATATTGGAAACTTTTTGAGGATTTTTGATGTGTAAATGTTTAACTTTGAATATTGGCAGTGTCTTTCTTTCTATTGCTCTATTTCTTAGATAAACCAGCAACCAGTATCAGCAAATGTTGCCCCAACATGTACTAATCTGAAAAATGTTGTGATGTAATCTGTTTTTAAATGTTGTCCAAGGCTCCAACAGAGCTCATGATATGGTAAGTGGTTTGTTATCAACAAGTGCATGTGAGATATTTGGATTTGCTGATTTCTGGAGCTTATGTACTCAAGATGTATTTATGTTGGATGTTATATACGAGATGTTATTTTTGAACTCGCCTGCATGAGGCTTATTGTCAGGAGAAATTAAATGCAAAAGGAGACCTGTGGGAAGCAGAGGGCTGAAAGCCAAGGCTTGAAATCAGAGATGAAGAACTCTTACAAAATTCAATTTTTTGAGTTCACAATAATGTGCCACGAGAGCATTGGGTTGATGTATTGATAAGTACACAAAAAATGACATTTTCTTTGTGCTCTGACTGAGTGAAGAAATCTTAAAAATGATTTTCTGTCTGCGTGCGTCTTTATATTCTCTAATTTCCTTTTTGAGGAGAGAGCAGGAAGCGGATTTCATGTCTTGAGATAATAATGCAGGAAAAGATGAGCACATGGATTTGAATCTGTGACCCCTCGCTAGTTCTGGGATTTTCAGGCAGTGGCCTTATCTGTCTCTCGATCCCGTCTAATAAAGCTGAGGGTGACTCGGCTGTCACCCCCAGAGTCCCTTTTATTCTGAAACAGCGTGTCTCAGATGTCCTTGTGATCTTTCAGTGTCTCTAATAGAAAGGCTTTCACTGGCCTTTCCCTTTTTTTGTTGAAATCCATTACTGACAGGAATTCAAAGATGGAACATTCTTCCTCCTATTATGCTATTGCTAAATCTTCAAATGGCGCTGGTCCAGTTCAGTGGAGTTTTCCAAAGGTTTCCTTGACTTTTTCTGAAACATAGATCACGAACTGGTGTAAAAATAGATGAGGTATGTTGAGACAAAGTGGAGACACAAGTATTCAACTAACGAAAGGATTTTGTCCCGTGCTACTGGAGCCTGGTATTTGGCACTTTGAATCACTGAAAACAAACACCTTTTTAAGGGACATCTTTCTAGTAAAGAAGGACTAGTTTGAGCTGACTTTTAAAAGACAGGGTGTATCATGATTCCCATAATAAATCCTTGTCAGGTCATCACAGTGCTGCTCATCTTCGACCTGTCTGAAAGATTTGGCTTTGCTATAGAACACACTCTGAAAATGTCGCAGGACCCTAATCAGAGAAATATTTAACTAGATTTTACACGAGAGCCAAACATTTGCACACAATCTAAAGCAACAGTTAAAGCAGTAGTTAAATACTTTGGGAAATGCACTTACTGGTATTTGCTTTCTGGCATAGAGTTAAAGATTAAAACCACTACTGCTGACACAATTGGCATCAATTTTCTTATCTAAGTCTTGACAGCAGAGCGAACAAGCATACTTCAATGTCAAACTATTCCTTGGAAGCAACAGTAAATCTGACCATTTTTCATGCTTTTTTTGTCATCTGGTGAAACAACATCTAAAATACCTTAAAAACACCCAAAATAAAACCAGCCCAGAACCTATTCAAATGCTTGTTCTAATTATAATATCTAAGGCAAACACACAAGTTGAAATAATGTCATCACATCACAAACACTCCACTTCAAAACATCCTTACAAGCTCAACCGGGGAAGTCTCTATATTTAGCTCGCTAACTTGGTAACAGTCTTTATCCTGCAGGGCGTCTTTCAAACCGATTCTCTGCTTTGTGAGCGTGGCACTTCAAAGGCAGATACACCTTCCTGTGCAGCAGCACGTTTAGCTTTGGTCAGTCAAAAACACTCCACTGCAGCAAAAATGAGCTGCTGTGTGAGAGTTTGGATCAGAGAACAGGGAATGGAAGAAAAGTGAATTTCAACTTTGTGTAAAAAAATCACACTTCTGTACTGAGAGGTATCATTGGGAATCCAATTCTCAGATGTAATATTGAATTCTTGTTCCCTCTTTGTCTCTGTTTATCTCTTTCCTACTTTCTGTATCTCTGTCTGAGGTTCTCAGAAAGACTGGACAGAAGAGAAAAGGAAAACACAGAAAATTGTACATGTCACAAATGATAGGGCTAGTGGTCACCAACCTTTTCTAAGCAAACGTCACTATTCACCTGCAGGTATAAGGGCAGAAATTGTACCCTGATGAAGGTGCTGGTTGAAAAGTCATGGGATCAACAAAGTTATTACAGTTCACTCTGAGGGGAAAATTAATGTCTGTATTAAATGTCATGACAATCGATCCAATAGCTCTTGAGACCTTTTACAAATGTAGAAATCACAAATGTCAAATTCATGGTGGCACTAGAGGGAAACTCTTAACCTTCCTTTTAACTGTGGTGAGGATCACAAGGAACTTGACATGTCTTTTTTAAAATAAAATTTCATTGTAATCCATCCAAAAGCTGCTGGGATATTTCAGTCTGGAAACAAAGTGGTGGACCAACTAACCAGCTGACAGACTGTTAATGTTGTCCCCAGAACCAATATCCTCATGCCAAACCGTTTGCATGCGGCGTGGAAAAAGATATTGTTTACCACGCTGGTTCCCTGCAGCAAGACCTGCAACTCCTCATCCAACTGTGGCTGTTCCTCCCCTCAGCATTTACAAATTTTGATATGATTATATTATCAGAATTTGATTTATTTGGTCCAATAACTTTCGAAAAGTCTAGAAGAAGCTAATTGAATCATTTTATCCACATTCAAATGAGCGTAGGGTTAACTGGAAGCTCTTTATACATCCACGGTCAGAACATGGGCCACAGATCACATCACATACAAACCATAAAAACAAACATTACAGTGAGAAGCAGAGATGTCAGTTTGTGTATCAAAAATATAAAGAAATAACATTAACTAACTTCTTATTTTCTTTTCTTTACAGTCAATGCCTGGATGACAAGAGGGTTGTTAGGTAAGCACATCCATCCATCCATCCATCCATTAGAGCAGCATCCACCAAGTTATAGCTTTAGGGTGGAACATAATGAGAAAAAGGAAAATGTTACAAGAAATACAGGAATACAAGTAAAACGACCAGGAACATCCATCTTTGTCATGTTTCATTTGAGTAGTTCAGAAGTAACACACACACACAAAAGCAGGGTGTGTGGCTTGTAAATGCTCTGTTCTCTCCTTTGTGTCCTCTCAGCCACTGACAGCTTCAACATAGAGCCCACTCCCCCCCGGCCAAGGAAATCCTGCAATGAGTCCCGTCTGCAGTGGGAGGTGGAGGTCTGTGGGGAGGACTTCAAGCGGGACATGGGTCACATAGATCCACAGTATTGGTGTAACCTCACACATTTCATCAGGTATGACTATGGAGAGTAGCTCATAATCATGTATATTAAGTGAAGAAAAATAGTATAAATATTAATGATCCAGGTGGAATTCTGGACATCCTATTAACCCCAATTTCTTACATTTTGGAAGCAGTTTCTGTTTTCACTGTGCAGGCAGCGACCTGTTAAACTGAATCTGATGATCGTAAACTAAGCTCTGGACTTATAAGGAGTGCATTGTTTTTTTCATTTCTACAAAGATTCATGCACATTTCGCCTGCCCCCACTGTAAAGACTGGGCTGGCATGTCTGTGTACAGCTATGCATTTGTCTGCATCACATATAACAGAGGCATTCACTCACACGCAGAATCACTTCAGCTGAAATTGCATTTTGAGGCTTTTATCACTGCCGAACCTGATTTCCTATACTCGTAACATGGATTATCAGCAGGAACACACACACTCCTACTCCTTCCTGATGTTCTTAAGCAGATTTAAGCACACAAGTGTGGGAATAGCTGTACTTGTTTACTTGTTTCTGGTGTTCTTCGCTATGAAACAGTTTTCCCAATTATTCAAACAAGAGAAACAGAAAAAAGCACCCTTCAAGATACAGCCCAGAAACTCTGCCTGTTGGCCCAAAACGAAGTACTGATGTTGAGAATAGATGAGAATCTTCTCTACACACAAGATGCATCAGTTTTAAGTGTAGGTTTTTCTTTGTACATTAGTTGCCCCTTAAATTTGCAGCTTTAATTTGACAGTGATGGAAAGGCACATGTGCTATCAGGAAACTAAACTGGAAGCAGCTTTTAAAAGTTACTCCAGAGCAAATGTGTCATTTTGAATAACAAAGAACAGAAAACTGTCAAACATCTGGACACAGAAAAGCCGTCCATATTTTTAAGCACTTATCTTTAATGGTTCTCTTTTTTCTAGTGCTGCTGTCTTCTCCGTCTGAGTGCTCTATATTTGTAGTTTTACTTAAGGGGTTGTCAGCCCTACATGGTGGCACTTCTAAAAAAAAATAAAAAATTAAAATAAAACCTTGTAATCCATCTCAGCCTCCTGCAGCTGGTTGGACGTCTGTGGGTGGGAGAACAGCTGGAAGTTTGCTTCCCAAAACCAGAGCTGTTTTCAAAAAGCATCTGAGCCCAGACCACCCATCTGTATCTATCTTTATCCAGCTTTTCACCTCATTCCTTCCTTTCACCTTTGGCCTTTCACGTTTTTTTCCTTCAACTGAAGAGCCAGAAGGGGAGAGAGCGAGCCAGGGGACCAGTTTGTTGTGCAATGTCATACACATGGGAGATTACAATCAACGTCAAAACAATCATCTGAGTCATGGATTTGCTGGAAAAATTCAATAGATTCTCGGAAGAAGCTTCATCCATCAGTTACATTCTCATCATTATTTCTTTCAGGAAAAATCTTGTTTCCAGATGCAGCTTTTAGCAAACAATCTCTAAAATCCATGCTACCCTACCTGCCCTGCTCCAAATGACAGACAAAGTTAACGAAAACAGCTAAAGAGTCCAACAGCAGTTGGTGGAGACCAAAAACAGAGCTAAAAGAAAGTGAATATTGGACTAATTGTGTTTAAAGATCGTTATCACTTCTTTAACAATAAAAAATGTAAAATTTAAAACTTAAAATGTAAAAACACTGGCCTGAATATGAAGCAACCGTGATACTTCCACTGTGTGCTTAAAGAAGCATCTGCCTCAGATATTATCAGCCCATTAAATAGCCTGTTATCCAATGTTATCACAACCAGAATACTTCAGATGGGACCAACTGTACCCTCCAGTAGGCCAAAAGGTTCATATCATCAGTTATTAACATCCACAGTGACAGATGTAACGTTACCTTTGTCATCATGGTAATAATGATAAACATGTGCCTCTCACTTGACACAGCTCCAGCCTCAGTCCAACGTGGACCTCATCACTCTTTATACTGCGTCACCTTGCTTCCTCCTTTGCTTTGTTCCTGTCATAATTACTACAGCCACTAGCCGTCGCCGCTTAGATCCGGTCTTTCCAGCTTACCAATAGATAGTAATGGCCAATTAGCCAATCAGGAGATAGAGGCGGACCACATTACCTCATGCTCCCGATGATGACTGATAATGACCATTTAATGGACTGATTACACACAAGTAACACATGTTTTTACGTAAAGAGCTCAAGTCCAAATGGTGTCACAGACACTGGTGTTGAAGCCAAAGTCCAAGAAGATCTTTTCTGATTTTATTTTCTGAACTTATGATGATCTTATAGAATATAATGCATTACTGTAGATCGAACCACCCAACAGTATAAAGTAGTTAGTTAACACAACCTGAAACAGTAGTATTAATCCAAAAACATCACATATGATAGTCAAACATTGATAGGGGCATTTGGACAATGAATGCTTTTACTTTTGATAAGTATATGCATATTTTACTGTGTTTTAAATGCACAATTTTTTCTTGTACTGAAGTATTTTCAGGTGTGCTATTAGTAGTTTTATGCACAGTACATAAAGGATCTAAATTCTTCTTCCAGAACAATTTCACATTGTAAATTCTTAAAGCAATGAAAACATGCGAAAATAAGAATTAAGTAAGTAAGTAATAAGAATTAATTAATAAAAATGAAATTATTTACAGGTACATTGAAGACTCAGACAGTTAAAGGCAGTGTGAGGGAGTCTGTTTCTGAACAGGGGTGCTTTTCTGACTTTCAGACAGCCATGTCTTCTTTCTCTCTTTCCTGCTGGTTTCAAAAGAATCAGCATAACTCAAGACTCTCCACCACAACTATAAATAGTAAAGTGTTTTTTGGATTCTTTCAAGTGCTGTTTTGGTCTACCTGAAGTGCAGGATGGGTGGTGTAATGTCCGGGCTCTGTTTTTCACATTTTGTTCAAACTCTGCTGTAGTATTAATGCCTACTCACTCAAAACTGAGGAGGACATGGACAGAGATTTTAAAGAGGCAGAACTGCCTTTGATCAAAATCTGATCTGATACATCAAATGTGACTGACAGGTGGAAGAACATAAATGCCAAAAGGCAAAATGCCGTGGGAAGCACAGCATGACTTGCCTCTCTGTGAACTCTGCCTGCGAGAGTCCACATTTTCTTGAGAAAAATTATTCATTTGGGCGTTATGTCCACAATATTTAATTCAGTGTGGAGGATACAGGGACTTAGTAAGCAGTAGTTTACTTTGGAGCCTGGAAGAAGATGATAAGAAGGCGAGAGAGAGAGAGAGAGAGAGAGAGAGAGGGAGGGCAGAGGCACAAGAGGAAGAGGAGAGTGGTGAGAAGGATCAGGCCTGAAGAGTGAGGGGCCTTGTATTTAAACAAGCAGTGACCCCTGCTAAGCTTCCTCTGTTTGACAAATGAGCCATGCCTCTCTGCAGTGATAGCTGCCGGCCAAACACTCTGCCAACATGACTGTTATTGTTTGAAATGGGTTGGTAGGAGCTTGTTGGAACACACAATGAAGGGTTTAGACAGACCACTAAGAGGCTGTGCATGTTTGAACCCACATCAATCATGTACCTTTAATAACATTGATTTTCCACCCTGAGTGGTTCACAGCTCTGGGCGCAGTCTGCCTTAATGTTGAGCTCCCAGGAACAGGAGCAATGGTGTTGGTCTATCTGGACCTTCTAGTCTTCACTGTTATGGTCATGGACCAGATGCTGTGCTAAAGTCATCAGGGCTGGTCTGTGCGGCCACTAATGACAACTAATTGACCATTTCGATGAGCAAGCCTCACTTTAAGTGGGTTAAGTTGTCCACATGACACAACTGTAAACCAGCCAGCCATGGAGGGAGAGAATGAGAAATGACTAAACAGTTACATTTATGTAGTGCTTTTATCCAAAGCGCTTTGCAAGGTTTTCTCCACTCATTCAACCATGAGCCATTCACACACACACACACACACACACACACACACTTGCACACTGATGCCAGCGAGCTACCAGACAGGGTGCATGTCACTGCATGATTTACATCCTGTTCACTAAAATCAGAATAAGAATAGAAGTATATAGGAACAACAAGTGAACTTACTCTAAAAACACCACTTTTTGAAATGAAATGAAAAAACAGATTCAGAAACCTCAATATTTTATTCCCACTTCATCAAGTGATGCAGATACTGTGCATGTTCAAACCAACAAAAGAAGATCAGAAATATTACAGTGTGTATAGTGATGAATATATAGTAATGAATAGCAGGAGCAGTAGAACAAATCTTTCAATGCTTTCTTATTTTAGGTTTAAAGGAATAGTTTAACATTTGGGAAACATGCTATTTATTCTCTTGTCTCTTGTCAGACAGTATTCAAATATCACTGGAGGTGCATCAAATGACCACATCTATCAGTAAACAGTTTCCTTTCAGAACTACAAACCCCCAAACAGCTTTCTCACTCTCTAATGTTTCAAGTACAAAACTATTAGTACCCGCAGGCCAGTGTATACATGTGCTTTGTATGTGTTTGTGTGTGCAGTCATATTCACAGTTGTATAACATGTTCAATACTAAGTTTCCTCCATCAGTAAGTAAATCGACCGTGAACCTGATATAGTTATTTATATCCTTTTTCCTGATTATTGTGTGTCGACTTCAGTTTGAAAGCCTGTCACACATTACATCTGGGAAATAACTTCATATGTCTATTATTCCCTACAGTCCTGCATGCTGCATTTTGATTACTTCTGCCTGAAAGCTCTGATACAGACGTCTGTTACTCTCTTCATCTCCCCAAACATTTTCGCTGCTGCCACTTTCTCAAGATATTAGCAATGACATACACTACATTTCTAGAAAAGAAAAGATTTGTACATGTGCATTGAGAAATCCTTTCAATCTGTCCGACAGAACATACCATTAACTTAAGACGACTTTGTATAAATCTGAATGGTGCTGAACGTCACATGGACCATATGAGCTTCCGCTCATTCAATAATATTTTGCTGATATAATATTTTACTGTTGCTGAGTTCAGATTTGACAGGATGCTTTTCTCAGCAAAATACGTTTCTCATCACAGGCTTATGGTGTCTTTTTGCCACCTATGCACAGAATCCTCACAATATATATGTCACCTACAGAAAGCAGGCTTTATGTGATTTGTAGAGGATAAGCAAAGGTTTTTCAAAACAATGGCTGCAGCTTGACGTCAGAGCCTAACTTTAATGGTTTGTTCAAAGGCCAGTGGATTGAAACAGTCTCATATATTTCAGATGTCATAACGGCCTCTTGTTCCTGCTAATGTTTGCTGTTTTCTAATAGTAGTCTGGTGATTAAATACAAACTCTAACTCTAAATATTGGTTGTGGGTAACTGTAAAAACTAAAACAACATTAGCATTACAAATTCAAAGATAAGGAAGTACAGGGCAGTAATGGCACCTCATACTTTAATTACATTTTTATATGACCTATCAAAAAGAAGACATACGCAATAAATAAATCATTATTTAAAAAACTGCTATCATGACAGCTCATGCTTATTCACCCATGCGTTTTTCAGCAACAACGTTGCTTCACAGAGGTGCAGAGCAGAAACACTGACAGAAGCTGAAAAAAGGGTTTTGACGTTTGAAGGTTTTGACGGCAAAGTATAAACTCAAAGTGCTAAAACTTAAATTTTTCATATCCTTTTCAAGATGATCACATGTTAAACACTGATAAAATACATTTTACCAGCTGTGCCTTCTTTGTCGTTTTAATATCACAGAATGTTCCCTTAGGTAGAAATGATGGTAAAGATTTCATCTTCAGATTTGAAGATACATACAAACAGTATAAATATTCCAAAAGCTCCTGGATTCATGGGAAAAAAATCTGGACCTGGTGAAATGGTAGTTAAGGATGGAGAGGGATTAATGCTGGCTGAATGGATTCATCAAAGCAGAACTCTAAGCCTGGAAAGCTCCATGAAGGCTCTGAGCAGCCCTGAACGTGGGCCAAAAAAGGGAGTAAAAGGCAGTATATCCCCAGTCACAATGATGGATTACTTCCCAAATCAATGCTTTGATTAATGCTAGCTAAACCATAGTAGGGTTTTAAATGGTGGTGTGCCCTTCAAAGAACCTGGATTATAATACATTAGGTCATTCTAGTCTTAATAGATGGTCCAGCTCCATTAGGATATGTAGTTCAGTATGCACTTCAGTATTTCACACCTTGAACTGTGTCCATTTTTTTTAAATGCTCCAGAGACACCTTTGCAAAAACAGAGGTCAGTGGGGATTTTCTTCTAATCCTTTCTTTCTTTTTCTACCATTTTGCTCCCCAGTGAGTACCACATCTTCACCCTCTGCACAGAGACTAAGTCCCACATCGTCGACTGCTACTGGCCCAATCCTCTGGTGGAGAGCTACATTATCCGCATACACAAGCACTTTTTCTCCAACTGCACCATGGAACAGGTGGTATGGGTGGACCCACCGGACGACACGCTAACCATCCTAATCCTCATCCCTGTCTTCCTCACTTTGGCCATGATCGCCCTGGTGGTCTGGTGCAGCAAGAGGAGTGATATCCTGGCTTAGGAGGAGAGGATGGAGAAGGAAAGGATTTCAAGGCCCCAACCTCTCCACTAAAACAATACTGTACAAAGGAGCGCACAGAGGTTTTGGGAGACTGCTTCAGTTGGTCAAATTACCCCATAAGTGGTGCTGACACGCCTTTATACTACCAGACACTGCTACTTTTGTAGTGCCTCATAACAAAAATTTGTGTTTTCTTTAATGTTTTGATATATTATGTGTATCACTCAACATGTTCAACTGTTCAGCAGGTCTTCTTGCACAGAATTTGACTGTGTTGTTGCACATCTGAGATGTTAATACTTAACAGTAGAATTTTGGGGAATTATGCTTATTTGCTTCCTTGCATGGTAAATATGTAGGCTAGCTTGAGCCAGCAGATGGTTAGCTTATCTTAGCATAAAGACTGGAAATAAGAGGAAACAGCTTGGCTGGCTCCTCCTACCAACACCTCTAAAGCTCTCTAATTAACACATTATATCATGTTTGTTAAATTCTGATAAATTTAGAAATGATGGATTTTGTTCCATCTGGACAGAGCCAGGCTAGATATTTCCCCTTGTTTGCAGTCTTTAAGCAAAGCTAAAGTAACCAGCAGCTGAAGGTAGCTTCTTGTTAGCGTACAGACATGATCCTTTTAATCCTGGCAAGAATGCGAATAAGCATATTTCATTAATTGTCGAACTATTCATCGTCAAACTATTTCTTCAAGACACAGAGGATTGTGGTTGCTTGATGACCTATCGGATAAGTTGACCAACAGGACAATCGACCAGATCTTGGTGCGTTCTTAAAGCTCACAGATCTGGACCATCAAACTCTGGCATTCTTGTCAGAGCACTGTATCGTCGCTGAAGGCCAAAGTACCCACCAAGCATCAGATGCAGTGACTGATCTCTAGACTGGTGGACAATGAGACTCCATGAGAGCACACCATGTGTTCAATATTTTAACATGATACTGTATGATGGTTTGGATACAAAAAGAAGCCAAATTTGGACTTAATGTTGATGCTACAAAATTTACCTTACTGTTGAGTTACTTAATAGACTGTCATCACTGGAAAGGATACACTGGTGTACAACCCAAAGACAAGGCAACACTACGATTCATATATTTTGGGACTTTTGGGAATTTTTTGTGTGACTACCTGAGCCGGGACTGTTTTAAAACAGTGTAAGTTATCAGATATTGTTGAATAAATTACTGTTAATACTCACAAAGAGGGGTTCTCAAAAGAAACAAGAAACTATGAACTGACATTGAGACCTCATACTGTACAGTGATCCTCTGTCCGTGCTGTCTACTGTATCTACATTGCCTCTCCGGTGTTAGTCAGACCAGTGAGAAATACACACTAAAGCTTTGAGATGAACTCCCTTGGGGAAAGGCTTGATTTAATGTACGCACTTCGTTGGTTCTTTGAACCACAGTCCTCACCAGCCATGAGGCAAACTAAACCAAGCACAGCTTTTTTATTTTCTTCCAAAGCATAAGGCATCAATATCTGTCTGTCAGCTCTCACCTGCACACTTTTGTCTATGGAAAATGAAGCTCATCAAAAGTACCTTGATTAAATTGCTCATAACATAACTGGTTCCTCTTCTTAATTACATACACAAAGCAAGTACACAGAAAACACTTTCTAGTTCAATTTTTGCATCTTAGCGTAATTCTGTGAGTTGATGCTTATGATTGTTTTGCTAAACCAGAGGCATCTGCTGTTTGCTGCTTTCTGCTTGTTTAATTAACAGGCAGCTAAAAAGAGTAGTAGGGATTTAGACTGCCTTCCTATACTTGAGGCAATGTTATACCTGGAAAAATGTAACGCTGTCATGAGTGGTATCAGTTGTTTCCACTAATTACTGTAGAATAAAAGATATCAAAGTGTTATAATATATTCACATTTAAAGAAGGCTACTCCCAGTATGAGATCATAACTGAATATTCCCTGTAGTTTGTCACTGAATGCTCCTTTTAGACTTGTTACTCTGGGCCTAATTCACCAATATTCACCAATGATATAGAGCCCACGAAATGTTCTTAAACTCCATAACTGTTCACACATATGTTCTTTATAATACTGAATCCCATGGTCCTTGTAAGTTAAAAGTATGTGCCAGTTGTTTCTTATTAGTATAGTTAAATGTCCCGCTAAGTACCATTAGACAGCATGAGCCTGAAGGGTTAGTGCCCATAAATGATGACAAGAAAAAAATGGTTTGATCTCAAATTAGAGGCCAATTAAAATATTGCCAAACACAGAAGAAAAAGCTGGCGGTGGGAATCATTGGGAAGACTCTCAGGTGTCCAGACATGATTAATGTGAATTATGTTGTGCGGAGCTAGACTGTCTGAACCCCCAATGCAGACACAGAACAACTGGGTGGTTGGGAGACAGATGGGTTTATTAACACCAACGGATAGGAGCAAGGACGGGGAAAAGGGGCTAGCGGGAAGCAGGACCGGGGTGAGGACCAGGGAAGACAACCAGGTGGAGCAGGGAGCAGGAGTGGGACGGAGACTGGGGAAGACAGGCTGGGGGAACAGGGAGCAAGATCTGGACGGAGACCTGGGAGAGCAGGCGGGAGAGGGAGACAAAAACCGGAACCAGGACAGAGAGCAGACACGAGCAAAATCACAAGAAGTCTTGGAGAAAGGAGCCTGAAGTGTACCTAGTGCAACGGACAATCTGGAGACAGAAACCAACAGGATCCTAACAAATTAAAGTGTTAATATAGTGTTTCTAAATCTGCATATTGTCCTTGACTGTGCATGTCTTAGCTAAGAAGATGAACATTGGGTAATGTCAGAATCTTTGTGAAAACTATGAATGAGGATTTTAAGAAGAAATTTCTTTTTAAGAATTGCTGGTGAATGAGGTCCATTGTTTTTGGTTGCCCTACTATTGTAATGAGCACAGAGGGTCATGAAGTGCATCAAACATGATTAAAAGCCCTCTGAGAGCCTTTTAAAACAAACACTCACATGATCCACATTCACTAAGTGTCATGATTCATTACAACGTCTACAGGTGTTTCCTCTATGAAACAAATCCGCGAGTGTGTCCTCCTCTGAAGTCACCCAGAAGCTGCTCCACCCTCCTGGGGGGGGGGGCTGCCTGGTTATCAAATTCTTTTCAATCCATGTCATCTAAAAGGTGTGTAAATGTGTGTGTCACCAAACATTCAATCATGCAATCATCACCAGCTTCCAGCGTCAGATCCTGAATGCTAATTTTCTCACTGACTTATTTACTGTTGATCCTATTTAAGGTCACACTTTAATTCAGATCAAAGCCAGGACTCAGCTCACTGTCCCTGTTTGCCGTTTGTCACTGTGGCTGCATTCTTTTCTGCAGTGATCTGGAGACTACATGACAGAAAAACTGGCATAAATATCCAAAGCTGCTGGAACATCCAATCTCTGATCTGTCCCATCTGCATTGTGCTATGGGAGCGTGAAATTAAGCTTTTCTCAACTTCATTAAATCATATCATGTTCAGCAACTTAGCCATAAGAAAAATTTGCGGCTGTAACATTTAATTTAAGGTTTTTTTTTTCTTTTTTGCATCTGTTTATCGATTTTGAAAAGCAGTATAGGACTACAGCAGAACACACAAACAACAAATGCACAGGAAAAAGGAAAGGACACACAAAAGACAACACAAGCGAGGAAATAATATAATTTGTCACATAAATTACAAGGTAGTGACATAGAACACAGTTAACCTGTTAGACTACTATCCATTCATCTTTCAATCAGACTAACAACAGGTTGCTTTTTTATTTCAGGTTTTCTGAAATAGTCCCTCAGTTATTGACACAATGAATCAAATTTTCTCTGGATGTAATACATTTCTGAATTCCTTCATTTCAAATGAATAAATGAATTTGATGATGGACTATTTCAATTTTGTACAATGTCAAACTACACAGCACCTTTAGTAAATGGTCTAATAGTCAGGAGACTCTAAAGCAGCATGGCGATGTGTCTGTTTGTGCAGAAAGTCCTTAAAGAGCATCACAATTGTAGAAAATGGAAGAACTGTGACGTTGGGAGCTGAAATTTATGCTGCAGCTGCTAGAAAGAGGTGACATTTATCATTAGCATAGAAATCTCTCCCAGAGATGATACTCTTCTCCTTCCAAGTAGTTGAGACTGGATCCTCCAGACCTGATCTAAATGCATGACTGGAGCATATAGGAGTGTTCAGGTATATTTCAGGGGCTTCCAATACTGATGACACCAGACACCAGACTTTTAACACACCTGCAGGAAACGTGTTCAGTCTGTAGGCATGTAAGCATTTCTTCCAGGTTACTGCCAGGAGGGCAACCACCCCAAAGAGAGAAAATATTTGGATGGATAGCCAGATATTACGATATAAACTGGAGGAAATCAAATCTACCCTGAGAAAGATATACATTTCTTTATCTAATCTGGCTGGCAGAAACTGAGTTATGGTTTTTAAACAGTAATGAGACAGGAGTTGATAGCACAAGTGTCTGCTGGAGAATTCATCTTATTGTCCCGTAGCAACTGAGCTAATAAGTTTGCTAACTGACAATTAGCAAAGTACCAGGGGGGAGTAAGGTTGAAGCTTGGTGAGCTATTGTTGTTAACAAACACTGGAATGTTCCCGACTTGGGAAAATCTGACATATTTTGGAAAGCTCCCATAAATGACTTGGCGCATAATGATACGGAAAGTCCCCAAGAACCAAACAAAATGTGGAGTTCAGCCAAGTCTGTCAGTTGAAGTATTTCATGTGGTTTACAGTCAGTGGACATTGTTTTGTAACTCGAACTGTAAATGTGTAACCATCTGGAGTTGTCTGATGACATAAACAAAGCATTCATTATGACCTCTACCATCCATCTATTGCAGCATGAACATGGAAGGGAAAAAATGGCATTTGGGCCAATTTCTACAGACCCACACAGTCCAGAGAAGAGGTCTAATAAAAAGTAGAGCACCTGCTACAACAAATAAGTTTGGAGCAAAAAATAAAGGTATTGTGTCTGTAACCTCAGAGTGATTAATCAATCTAAACTTGAATCATACTCCTATGGACTGTTATGGTTTATTTCTAAACGCTGTCTCTTGCTGATGAGGTGGAAAACAGTGTATGACTTCTGTCACACTGCAGAGAAAACGTACTTTTGGGAAATACATCAGCTTTGTTCAGTTACAACACCTCAGAACACAGAGGCCCTGAGAGAGTTTACTCAAGCGAATCTGTGCGTGTGTGAGATTCAGACTCAGACATTATTCTTTCATTAAGACAACAATATTATCTGGATCTATACAAACAGCCGGACAGCTGAGTTCTTGACAGATTTGCTGTGTGTCTGTGTAAACCTTGGAAACAATGCAAAGAAAACCCAGCCATGCAGTTTCAAATCTTATCATTGCATCATGTAAATAAACTCAGAGTCAAACAATGCAGTCATCGCTGTCAGTGGGTGATCGTCAATGATGTTGACATTACTGTTGACTGGGCGGAAAAGACAAACTCAATGACCACAAAACAATCACACTATCATTACTGACTCCCACTAAACAAACAAATGGCACGATATCAGGCAATATTTATTCATTCTGAAACTGTCCAGGAAACGACACAGGAGTTTTTTGTTCCTTCTGAGGGGCAGAACGACGGGTTTGGAGACACAAACAGAGGAGACAATAGTAGAGGAGACACATCGCGGTGCAGTCACCCTCGAGGATGGCTTTTCACAACGCCTCCACGGCCAGTGTCTTGGAGGCAGGAAGGATATTAAAGCTTTTTCCCAGAGTTGACAGAAGAATACAGGGAAGTGGGTTGACCCAGCGGTTTTGACCAAAAGCGGTGCAGGAAGTGCGAGAGTGCCATGCTTCCATGCAGGGCTGCACTGTTGTGACGGGTGAACTGCTGGCAAGGCACAAAGCACAGAGGCTCAATTGTGGCGTCTCAAGGTTGATGTCAGTTTCTGGCATTGTATTATAGTTATTTTTGCAAGCATTGTAATGTTGAAACTACTGAATTCTTGCTTCATACTTGTCTCAAACATTCACATGATTAAACAACAGGAATGTTGAACCATGGAGGGTGAACAGACCTCAGCAGGTGATTTCACTGATGAGTCCCTCCCCTCCACCTGGAAGAGCAGTAATCAGTGAAATCAGCTGGTGGTCTATTAGCTTGGAATAGAAAACTGCAGGCTGTTGGCATATTAAAAGGCTTCATAAGAAGAAAGAGGAACCTTCATCATGTAAGACATCGTTAATAACATACTTCTCTTCTTTTACATATACACTGTTGCCCATAAAGTTGGAATAATATACCAGTTCAATACCCCCAATTTTGTATGTGTATATGTGTGTGTGTGTGTGTGTGTGTGTGTGTGTGTGTGTGTACATCTATACGTGTAGGTAGATATATGCGCAGATGTTGTGAGATTTCAGGTTTTCAGCTCTTTTTCACATATCTGTGTATCTATTTGATGTATCATTGGGATCATGCTAATCCTATTACATGCCATGAATTGAGCCCCTGTTATTTCTGTGTTATTTCATCTCCACCCTCATAGTGTACCACACTAGTACAAAATGTCCCAAACTTGGAGGAAAATTACATCTGCTGTCAGATACAACCCCAAATGAATGCTTTCAAATGAAACAGCCCTTGGCTGGGCCTAATTACTGACCCCTGAAAGGAATGATGGCTGAATTCCATGTAGCTGCTATAGTTTTGTTTCATGCCAGCATTCATGCTGGGTCACTGTCACTGTCAGGGCTGATGGTGCAGTCAGATGGGACATCACCTTACAACTTCACAGTCTGCTGTTGTTAGTTAGCCCTGCTAGCTTCTGCAGCACATGTTTACAATCTTCCCATTCTATTTCCTGTTCGCCTGCTTTTTGTCACACCAGGGATTTTCACCTGACTGCAGCTTAACTGGAGCACAAAAATGAACCCATGATCGATGCTATTAGCAACATCTGTCTAGTCTAAATGTCCTTTCTAAAACATCTAAATGAGTTTTTTCTTTATGTTACTACAGTATTTTGCTTTATTTTTACTTTTCTAATTATATATCATACTCTAGCCTTGTCACTTTTCATCTCTCATTAGTATATCACAGTGAAACATTACGCACAGTGTGTTACATTATACAGGAGAGATAAACAAGGCATTCTCATATATGTTTTAACAGTAGATACTACTTTCCCAGTTTCCTCCACATATTTTCATCCCCTGTTCTCTTGTCTTGAGTATGCCTGTATGCTTGGCACACACACACACACACGCAGAGTCATGTTTTCGAATGGCTCTATTTTTAATGTAATGTACACAGTGTGACTGATCACTGCAGGGGTCAAGTGGTCTGTTTTGGTTTTGTAATTAATGGTAAAACTGTTGCACTTGTGTGTGTTTTTGTGTGAAGAGGCCCAAGAGCGGGGAAAGGAACTCTCTCACACACAAAACACACATACATACTACACAAATATACACAACTGGTGGACTTCTACATTTGTGAGGACATTGTATTGACTTACATTCATTTGATGGGGCTTATATACTTGCATGGCGAACCCAACCGACGCCTCAACGAATGACTAAACATCACCATGACGACCATCATCCTTACAACAGCAGGCCCTTAAAAGTCAGTTCTCAGAAGTAGCTGGACCAGACCACACACACACACACACACACACACACACACACACACTTTCCCACAGTAAAAAACTCTGAGGCACATGACCCAAACAGGACATCCTCCTAATCTTTCACCCTCTAGAGTTCCCACTCTCCCCCTCCACCCCATAAACCACTTTCCCCCCCCCTTTTTTTTCTATTACATGACGTTGTTAAATGAGCCCACTTGTGTTTCTTTAACATCACCTCAGCACTAGCTGCTTAATTATCCTACACAGATTAGCAAAAACAGACATTTTCCCCTTCTGTTGAGTTCCAGCGGCCTGCAACTGGTAGAAAAACACATCCAACTTTGACAACAGCGAACACGGTCGATGTGATAAGTCTCTACGGAAAACACAATTTTTCTGTGAAAGGCGACAGAATTCAGGCCTGGAAATGAGATCTGAGGGAAATGTCAACATCTGGTGAAGTAACAGCTGAGTCATCTCTGTTGAACAACTCTGCCAACCTTTTATTTACTTCACTGACTTTCCACAGTCATCCACGTGTCCAACAAAATGGCAGATACATGTGTACATGTTGTGGAAACATTGCTGCTTGAGTAATATACTTCTCTGGCAACACTTTATAATACAGCATGTGATTTGCAATGTAATTTCTTTGATACAGTGAGGATGTTAACACTGATATTCTGCACGACCTGTCAAGAACTTGCGCTGTAGTGGATTTCACCAGTTACACTTACATTGCACAATGAAATTATACTGTAATTCGCGGGCTGTATTGCAAAATGTTTCCTCTTTTTTTTTCAATCCAAGGCATGTGACTTACTTTAGTGCACTTTAAGTGCACAAAGAAGTCAGTAAGTAAGTAAGTAAGGTTGGGCTGTGAAAACACTCATTAACCCTGAAGTAACTTTTAGTTGGTCCCTTGAAGGCTGTAGAAAAAAGGAAGCAGCAAACGCAATATCATCACCTGCAGCATTGGAACTTATTGCAGATATGTCCAATATATAACTGATTTTGTGACGGGATGGCCAAAACCCAAAACAACTGATCCAATGTTTCAGGCCACTTCAGCCTCCTCACTATGTAATGTTATTATCTCTATAGTGCAATATCAGTTCTCTTAGGTGCAATATTGCTCCAACTGCTTCACTTCTGGGCCTGCTTTCTTGCACCATATATTTTATTCTTGAAGACTGTGCATATACAGTATTATTTTATTGTATCTTATTTTTATAGCTTTTACCCTAATGGAGCATCTGCAGACTCGCTCCAAATGACATTTCATTGTACTTTGCAGTGACAGTCAAGTATCTTGTGTCTTGATCCTCCTTCTTCATTTCGCCATCTTCAATGCCTGTTCCTCATCGCCCGGTGTTGACATGTTCTCCATCACTCTCTAATCCTCCTTCCTGCTTTCACCTTTCTCATATTTTTCTCCTCCCCCTCCTTCTCCTCTCTCCTTTTCCCCCATGATCCCTTTGCCCTCCTCTGTCCAACTCCCCCATTGCTGGCCAGATCACCACGCAGCTGGACTCTGTCTCTCACACACACACACACACACACACACCCACACACACACACACACACACACACACACACACACACACACACACACACACACACACTTGGCTGGAGCAAACTGCTTAATCCACGTTATTGCTAAATGAATTTGTGCCATTTGGGTGATAAGTGTGATAAGTGCATGTCCAAATCCACAGGCTGGGGGCCACTTTTGGCATTTATTCCAACTTTTGCAACATCCAAAATAATTTTATGCAAAACCAACATTCACATGGTCTGGCTCTGTTTCAGATTATTTTCTGCTGTTACACACACAGCTCTGCAATAAGCCACAAAAATAAGCAACAATATTAATGCATGACTTGTTGATTGAGTGCAGAAATGTTTTTTTTTTTTTAATAATTCAGATGACAAAACTTAACATTCAGTTAGAACTGGCTGGCAAACCTACACATGTGTCGATGTAGATGCTAAATTCACAAGTATAAATCTGTGAATCTACACAAGATTAGATGAGAGATGAGATTAAATTTTAATGATTCCTTTTTTGAAAACTGGGTCATTTGCTGCTGTAAGAATCTGATGTCTACACTGTACGAAAACATCTGAGAGAATATGTAGAAAATTAAGATATAGGCATATGCTGACTTCCTGTCAGTTTGAGAGAAATCTTATTACGTTTCTGTTCTGACAGATTTACAGGCTGCCAGATGTGTGCAGTTCCCACCAGCATGAATAAGTGTTAGTTGGTTTATGGAAGCTTTATGCTCTTGGGTATGTTTTTAGTCGGAAAAATTCTTTGGTACATGGAAATGACTGAAACTAGTGCAGATATGCATCAGTGTCTCATCACATGACTCTGTGAATTTCCATAACAGAAGCACCAGCATACATCATTACCATTCACTATTAAATTTACTGCCAGACTCGTATCATTCTTTCAAATCTTCATGCACAGAGGAAATCTTAGTGAAATCTCAGATAAGGATTTCTCACATAATAACTTGGCAGAAGCTTTTTTTTTCAGTATTCTCCTTATTCTGATGCAGTTGAATATCTAATATGTCACCAAATGTTGAACACAGGGAAGACGCATATAGCAATATGGAGATTTTGGAACACTTTTTTGCTAAGAGTCAGATGAGAAGATTGATGCCACTCTTGTGTTTGCATGCTGAATATGAAGCTACACCCAGCAGCTCAGTATCTTAACTTAGCATTAAGACTGGAAAAAGGAGAAACAGCTGGCCTGGCTCTATCTGGCAAACAATAATCTACCAGCACCTCTAAAGCACGCAAATTAACATGTCCCATTTCCATACAAAAACTTGCAGTAATGACAAGATTCCAGGCAGTCAAAGAAATAGTGCCCATAAGTCCCCATAAAACCATGATGTGCCATTTTGTTGTATGGACTAAACAAAAAAGATATGACATGTTTGCTAATGAGCTTTAGAGGTGTTTTCACATTCAGGCGGAGTCAGGCCAGCTGTTTCCCCATTTCCAGTCTTTCTGCTAAACTAAGTTAACCGTTTCCTGGATGTAGCTTTATATTAACCACACAGATATGAGAGTGGTACTAATCTTGACTCGAAAAGACAGCATAAAAACGTATTTCACAAAATGTGCTATTCCCGTCTTAGGCCAAGCACTCAAGTAAACTTTCAAAGATTGTGTTCTTTATCCTCAGTTGTGAAGCCAAAAACAAAATCCGTACGAGAAATATGTAAATAAGTTCACGCCTGACATAAAATTTGTCAGTAGGAAGTGTTTTATGTTTTTTTATGGAGAAGCCTAAGTGCATCTTCAAGGTATTTGTAAGCTCAGAAGTCAGTTTCACTTTTCCGGTGACGTGTTTGAGCCTTGTTGTATTCTGGGCGTTGCATCCTGCTGCTGCGAATACAAAAGTGGATTCAAAGGAGCCTTTTTCTAAAAGCAGAGTTCCCTCCAGCTCTGTCTTCCTGTTTACACCCATTCTCACACTTATACACGCATACTCACACGCACACACACACACACTCTCTCTCTCTCACCAACACACACACACACACACACACTCTCTCTCTCTCACCAACACACACACGCACACACATGCATGTGCACATGTTTGTTAATCATTAGTTAGAAACCTGTACCCACTGACAAACATCCACATAATGTGCATATGCAGTATGTGTGCAAACACACACACCTCTGCAGGTGTATTATTCTGTGTTCATGTAAATATTTCATGCTGCATTCTGTTATTATGGTCTTCTTTGCCCAATGTGTGACCTCCCTCAATGCACCAGTACACCAGCTGAACTGTCTCTAAAGAGGATTTCCTGTGACATCATCAGGCCCTTGTATCTCCAGTTGAAAAGAGCTTTTTCTTTATTTACATCCAGGCAAAGAATGAAAACAAACTCACTGTGGTATGCAGGAGCGGTTTGATTTATTAGCATGTCAGTAAATGAGTCATTCATTCATATCGTGCACTTACCTTTCTGCAGACTCGGATGCTCAGGAAAAAGACTGGATCAGAAGCAGGGGAAAGAAATGGTGGAGGGAGGACAAGGATTTGCATGAGTCACGCTGAACACCAGAAAATAATCCCATCACACCACGCCAGGGCGCTGCTTGAAGCTGTAAGGAGCAGAAAACTCAACTTTAAGAAGATTGCTTTACTCCTTATGTAAATTGAGGTGATGGACGGGGGTGGACAAGTAAAAAAAAAGTAGGAGTAGATAGATGCTGAGAGCAAAAACCCTTTTAAAGGTTTTTGTTGATGTTCTCTTTCTTTTTACAAACCTGAGTTTTTTTTTATCCACATCTTTATATTGTATTGCCAGGGGAGGAAGAAAGGGAACAACGGAAACTGCAGAAATAAAGAAAAAAAATCCTTTCAAGACGGGAACAGTACAATTCTTGCATTACCTTTTATTAACCCTCTGTCTGCGCACAAAGTCATGACAGTCCATCTGATATCTGCTTCAGTTTGTACTTTTATGACCAAATCCATAGCATTGTGAACTTGATTCCTTCTTGCATGAATTCATTTAAAAAAAAAAACTCAGTGAAAACGATGCTGTTCTCCTTGTGATTCGCTTGAACCATTAATGGAATCAGCCATCAAACGAAGTCAACCGGACAAGGTAAACATCATCAGTGTATCTCACGGGAGTGAAGGTGAAGATTCAGAGAAACTCCAACCATCATTTCAGGTGGTGTCTGTCTTATTACCCTCCAATAAAAGCCTCTTCAAACAGCTGTTACCAAGCAACCAAAGCTGTTATGAAGTGAAATGGTCACTATAAGATGGTTAGTACCACTTAGTGTGTGTGAGAGTGTGCCCTTAAAACTCTTCAAACACACAGTAGCTTGGTTTGTTCAGTACAGTACTGATCTGTTCAGAACATGCTTTGGAGAATAAAACAGGACCCCACCCCCCCTCTGCCCCCCCCATCTCCCCTTCAAAGCTTTGCTCAGATAGAAAGGAAGGTTTTCATCTGCATGAAAAGCATGTTGTTTTCATATAAAAAGACAATCTGCTTCTTGCAGATACATCAGGTCTTACATTCCCTCTCTGACTCACACCGGTGAGCCCATTCAAAAGGCTCGATGCAAGTGTGTGTTCGTGTGTGTGTGTACCCATGTATATCCTTGTGAGTTATAATCAACATGTCAGCAGCAGCCGATTTTCATGTAGTGCCCTTATAAAGAGTGCGAGGGCTGCTCGGACAGTCAGTCTGCATTGCATAAGAATAGGTTATGCTGACCTGCCACAGCTCACACACACACATAAACACGAGCACAAAAAGTCTGAACAATGACATCTGCGTGGTGTGAAGCCACATAAGAGCAGAGAAGGTAGGTATCAGCTTGTATTTTGGTTTGTTTGCTTTTTAAGCAAAACACACATTTCAACTTGGTGAGAGTGGAGGAATTAACCCCAACGGGAATCCATCAGTGCTGCAGACCCTCTCACCGCTCAGGGAGTCTGGCTGTGTAGCTGCCAAGTCTTCACATTGAGGCAACCACACCAGAGAGGGAGATAAAGTGGAGAGTGAAGCACTGCAAGGTTAATCTGTCCCTCCAGGGTGTCTTAAATGCCAGTGCAAACATTGTCACTAAACGCATCACTGCAGTATTTGTATGCATTTTGCAATATAAATACTGCAGGGAAGTGTTGCCTCCAATGACTTCTGAAATGAATGCATTATCTTATGATCTACAATTGCTGTTCCTAAATGTTTTATTATCATTATTCTGATTAAAGAAAGATCGAAAATACCAGTAACACATTCAATCCAAAGTCAATCAATCAATCAATCAATCTTTATTTATATAGCGCCAATTCACAACAGCGTTATCTCATGACGCTTTACATAAAGAGCAGGTCTAGACCAAACTCTTTAATTAGAGAGAGACCCAACGATTCAGGAATTCAAAATTAAGGATTCAAGAATTCCCACATGAGCAGCATCAGGTATTATATTACTAGTACTTTACTTTACAAAGTACTTTAATTCTGGGACTGAAACAGTCACCTTAATCACTGAGCCATCACTGAGTGCCATAAATTGCCATGGTGACCGGCCTACATCCCACTGGAACCTGGTTTGAGTGACGTGCAGGACACGTGGTAGTAGCCTATGTGGTCTGCATATAAAAGCAGATAATGTGAAAATCTGCCTTGCCTGCCCTACTTTACACATGCAGAATGGTTTCATAAATGCAAAATAATCCATCATGTCTCGGGGACTCTTTCCTGCAAAGTGACCAGAGTCGTGTCAGGGGTAGATCATTGTCAGTGCTGCCTTAAGCTAAATGATAACTACTGTTACTCAACAAAGAAAATGCTGAAGTGACGACAAGGAGCCAATGAGGAGAAATGGATGAATAGATGATACAGTCGATCATTATGGATGACTGCTGCTGGGCCTGGTCCCCATTTCTTTTTCGGCCACAGCTCACTTTTGGTCACCGTCTGGATGCCTCAGAGATGCTAATTGTGTCCTTGTCGTCAAAGACAATCGTGGGCGGAGAAAAAGGACACAAATGGTGCCTTATCCTTTCAGGAGGTGTATGAAGAATTATGTTTTGCATGTCACCACTGAACAGGACCTGGAAGCTAAATGGCTTAAAAGTGTTCATGACAAAGAAATTCCTACTTTTCCCTCTAACACAGAGTGAAGGCAGGGCAACTGTTTGAATTATTGATCAAACACATTTACAGAGGGGGAAATGAGGGTTTAAAGGATGGGATCTCTAAACCTGCTATCATGGGACAATTGCCATCTACCCATTATTTGCTTTAGTTCTGTCTTTATTGTTAATTCAGATCCCCATTAGCCCACTCTACTAGTCTTGGGGCCCTCTTTTGTGCAAGTTGGAGTTTTTAATATAACATAGGGAGCAGGTATTCTCAGAGACAAGATTAAATTTTTACTGCACCTCACTGTTTCTGATCCTGCATTTACCCTGAAAGAACTGGCCGATGGGTCATGCTCTACACTGTGATCCATATAGAAAAGCCACTGGTAGATCTTTCAAAAACACAAGAAATAAGTAGAATGTAAACTTTTTATTTGGTTGTCCTTCAATTACATTTAGACAAAGCCGTGGAAGAAAAATGTGAGATTCTATAAAAGTCTATTTAGTTGTATCTCAGGGCTTCTGTAAATGTCTGCTTCAGTTGCTGTGGTTATATTTAATCAATCTCAGTATGTAATGTGTCTTTCGTGGCTGTGACATTGCAATTTACTTCAGGAACATGAATCTAACCGTCATAATTTAGCTCAGTCCTTTTGTTCCATAATGAGTTAAAGCCGCAGCGTCTGAGAGATGGTTGTGATTTTTCGAACACAAATGTTGTCAGTTCATGGTCCCAGTGCTCCTAAGCAGCCTCAGCTGTGATTGTCACTCCTGAGCCTCTGGAGGCGTCATGGCAGCGCTGCATGCTTCCAAGAATCCACTTTCCAACACTCTCTGATGCCGACAGGACGATTTAGCGAGCCGTCAGATGCTCCTTTAATCTCACTGAATCTCCTGCTGTGCAGCAGATTTTAGCCCCTTTTAAAATTCAAATTTGACGACGTGCATAAACAATGATCTTTGGCATGGATTCAACCTCACACAATGCACTCTTGTCAAATACACTTTAAACATGTACGATTAGTTTAGGTGTTAACCCAGCTGCACTGTGCTGCAGTGTTTATTTCTGAGAAATGTATGAAATATCTGAACCATAATTTGCGCTCTCACCACAGACTGAACACTACGAGCGATGTTCGATGCTTCTTGCCCTTGCCTCGCCTTTCACATAATAAAAGGCCTCATCACTGCAGACTGTTTAAGGACCCAGTTCGGCATCAAGACCTCTTTATCTTGTTGTTGGGAACAGGAAATAAGAGTGGAAAACTACTGCTGAGGGCCAACAATATACTGCAGTAGAATAAACAACGCTTCTGTCTGCCAGCATGCGGGTTGGCTCTCTCCATCCCACTGAGTAACCACTTCTGAAAGCTTGACGCAGATTCCCCGGTCTGAGGGTCAAAACGGCCGCTGACCTCCTGTTGGTGACACAGTCATGTTTATCTTTTGTCCTTGTTTTAATGTTCATTTATCATTTTAAAGCTCAACAAGCTCGGAGCGAATGGTAAACACTCTGGGTTCACACCGCTGGCGCTGACTTTTCACTCCCGGTTTTGACAGCTTTTTACTACAGCTCCTTAGAAATCTTATTAAACAAAATGTTAACACTTTCACCTAAAAATATCCTGGAGCTGCCTTTCACTTGAAGGCAGAAATATGTTTTATTCAAAAGCTTGGCGTTAGAACTACAGTGTTTCTTCATCTTTCTGTCTCTATCCAACCAAAGTTCAGTTATCTCTAAATGAATATTTCTTGATAAAGCACTGTATCTGCTGTGGAGCTTCTCTTTTACAGAATATAGTCCTGATCCTTGTAAATACTTTTAATGACATGTATGAAACACAGTTTAGATTTAGGTGATGATTTCATTTAGAGGCTGTGAATTTGACACGATAGTGGTTAAAGTCTTGAAAACCACTGAACTTTTTTTTAGCAAACTTGAAGCTCAGTAAAATTTTAGTAGAGACAAATACATCTGTTCTTCCTTTTTTTCATTTCGGCTTGTTACTTAAAACTTGGTTCTCATCCGTTCATAGATTTTCCTGCTTCCCACCTTTTGAAATTCAAAGGGAAACTCTTTTTGCTCCTCTCCAATCAGTGACACTTGTAAGACGCTGCCCTCTGCTTCTGATGCAGCAGCTTGATGGACTTCTGTCTCCTGACTGCTGTTTTTAAACTGTATCTCTGTCTGGAGCAGACAGAGGAAGATCAATAATATTGGATAGGTACGATAAGCTGCAGCATAGATTCTTCTATTTAGTCCGTTCTCTTGAAGTTCAGCTCTGTCAAGAAGGCTTTCTACTGGTCAACAGCACAAATATGCGAGTCAAAGTTCACCAAAGCCGAATGCAATGTGAAAAATGTCCATTGATTTGCTTTATCCTAATCGTTTTTCCACAGGAATGATTTGAATTGAAATTGTGTGACTGCTTTCCAAACAAACTTGTATTTTATGTAAATAATTTCAAATGCTTGTCTCTGAGTCCCAATAAAAGAAAACAGAGAAATTACCCACCCCCTGCCCTCTTTACTGTACTGCAGCTCTTGGGAAGGATGTTTGGCTTTATCTTGTGTTTGGGCTAAAGGTCCTGTGGAGATTTGTTGTGTATACACACAGATAATGCAGTTTGGTTTGACCATTGGCCTGCATCCTGCCTGTCGCTGGCTAAGCTAGAAGAAGACAATGGACCCCCATGGGTCGTCCTCGGGGTCCCAAACCGGCTGTCTGGTCCTTCCCTAACATGGATTTCTCATGCAGCTGGGTACTTTTGAAAATGGTTTATGCGTATTCATTTTCAGCGGTCACAATGTGATGTTGTTGTTTAAAGACACAATTCGTGGTGGGGAGAGCTACCTGACCTACATTAAACAAAGAGCTATAACCACCACTTAAACCCACCATTTCCTACATATATAAACTCCTATTTATTTGTATTTGTTTCAACCAGGACTTGCATCTTGTGGCCTCAAAACAAATCCCAAACCCTCTGAGTGAGTGTGCTCCATATGAGGCTATAAAACCACAACATCACTGAGCTGTCCCATGTTTCTGTGCTTTATTTATTTGACAGTCTGCTGCTCAGTTGCATCATCAGTAGCTCATATTCTTTGCAAAAATACCACAAGTTTGGGCTTTTTAACACCTACAGCTTTCTTCTTTTCTGTCCTCTAAGCTTTGCTCTTCTCTTCCCTCCTGTATTTTAGTTCCTTTTTCCTGTGATTGCCACATGATTTCTCTTTACCCCCCAGTGATTAAGAGGCAGTGATCTATGAAATCTTTAACTCTGTTGGAATACGTTTGGAGGTGTGTGTCTGTGATTGATGGCACCATGTGTGCAGGCCAGTTCTAAAAGTATAGTTACTACAGAAGCCATTAGTAGAGACTGGTTTTGTGCTCAATGACTAATGGGAACTTTACGGAGCACCGAGCCATAATAAAAGCCACTTCAAAGTGGGAGATGGTGCTGAGAATTACTGAACTACTGACTTAAAGTTTATTTGGAGTATTTTAACAGCCTCCTTAACCTCCTGACATGGGACTGTATTGCCTCCTGAATAGATGCTGAGTTCATAGTTATGGTGGAATAAGTCCTCAGTGATGCTTTGTGCTCTTTGAAGAAATAGTTCTCGCTCAATATCCTCAATCACTGGGAGTCAGAGTCTGTTATCGTGATGGTTTCATGGTCGAAGCTGCCCTGGACCTTGGTATTTACAGTAGATGGGACCTTTTCAGGATGTAGAGGCACTTTGAAATCCTCTAACAGACCGAGAAAGGTTTTGACCTCAGATGTGTGGATATCAGAGTTTCTTACCCTTTTATTTCGACTGATTTAAATTGAGATGTGTTTGCAGTGTTAAGCCTTCCTGTAGTTCACGATCAGCTCTGTGCTCTTCCACACAACAAGTCCTCAAAGTTAAAACAACACAATACGTTGTTGGTCCATCACACAGCTCCAGAACGACACACATGATGCTTCTTCTTCTTTTCTGCTTCTTTTAACCTGGTCACGATCTCTCCTGAACCTTGGTGAAATTGATTTTTAAACTTAAAGCTGGGGTATGTAGTCCTCTGGAAAAGAAAAAAGAAAAAGCCAGACTTCCTCCTTCTCTGTCCTAAGCCCTTCCTAGCAGAATAAACATGAACTGGAATCAGCCACAATCATGTTGCTTCACTATTAGCTCTATTAGTACTGATTACTATTAGTAAACCTACATGGACAACATAACAAACCACTGCAACACATTTAGACATTAAAGGTAAATTAGAGTAAGCAGCTCCAATCTTCCCAATCATGATTTTAATGTCATTATACGACATCACATAATCATGAATTAAAACTTGAATTAGCTACAGATGCAAGCCTTTTGCCAACAAAGGCTAAACTATTAGCAGCATTCAACATACTCACTCATGGTAAATGTATGTACACAACCTATGGATGTATTATAAGAGGTATTATAAGAGACCCGATAAAACATTTTGATACAAGCTAACAAAGCACTGCAACACATTTAGATACTACAGGAAAAATTAACAGCTTCATTGCTACATCTCTGAATTACTTTGTTGATATCAGCTTTTTTTTTGTGGCATTTATTGTCATCTACAGATTATGGAATTATGATTGGCTGTAGATCGGAAAGTAAGTACGGCGCTGACTGTATGGAATGCTCTGCATAATGTCTTGCTGGAGTCTGGGACTTATATTTATTAAAACCAATATCAGTTAATGTTAACGTTAACCTGAAAATTGATCATGTAGCAGTCAAACATCTGTCTCCACGGTCAGAATTTACTCATTTAAATGGTCATCTGTGGCGTGAACAAACTAAATCCACATACTTTCCTATAATCTCCAATACATCCAATATCCATCCAATCATAATGTCAGAATATGTAACCTCATCTGTAAATGTAGACTCCAAGCTGATTTGGCAGGTCACACACATCTGGTACGCACACTGGCATCTGTACGTGCACGTGCATCTGCAAGTACCTCTGAAATGAGCTGTGATTGGGCACAAAGTCTCCTGTCTCAGAGGTGCAGAAGTCTATTTTTCACTCAAACCACTTGAATTACAATATACATAAAGGTTATTATGGAATTTTTTTACTCAATGACTGTCCACTGTCACAGTCAGTGTGCTGCTGGTTTCAATTCACCATGCAGCTTATCTTGAAATTATACTGTATAATGTAATATGTGCTATGGCTTCATTGCTAAAAAGAGGGTGACACTTTCAGGACTATTCAGAATTATTACTGACTTGCCTGGAATCTCCATAGCTCCTCCTTGTCATATGTAATATGTTAATATATATATATATATATTATATAATGTAATCATATACTTAATATGTACTTCTCTATCAACCATTAGACCATGTTTGTGCGCCTTCATGGTTCCCAAAGCTTTCCAAAAATGCTTTCTTGGGAATGTTGCCACATGAGGCACTCATGTGGGTGGAAGATGGAGGATTGAAGACACCCAAGGGAAGCCACAACAAACAGACTGAAGAAATGTGCAGGGAGGAGATCAAATGTATGCAATAAGGTCTTGATTTCAGTAGTTGGAGGAAATAAACAAACAGGACAAATGTGAGTGTGTGTATCCAGGATCGGAGCAGAATATGTAATTCTGCGCAGCATGCTACACAGCCAAATACACAGAGAGCAAAGCCTCAAATCCTGGATAGTCTCAGTTTTTATGTAAGGCCAAGCACCACTTAACCTGATTCCATTTTCAGTCCAGAAATGCCCCAGGCCCTCTTGTGTGCATGAGTGTGTGTGTATGTGTGTGCATACTGTATATGCATGCTGTGTTTATGTTCCTTTCATCCAACCATCCATTTTCTATATCCGCTTATACTGCACATGGTCATGGGAAGCTGAAGTCAATCTCAGCATGCAATGGGTAAGAGGGATTTACCGCCTGGGCAGGTTAGCAGTCTGTCACTGGGGTTTAATGCTGTCTGTGTGTGTGTATGTGTGTGCTCTTTTCAAGCTATCGGTGACTGTAGACTTACATGTTGGTTAGTGATTCATGACTCAGTAACATTGTGCAAAAATAGAGCAATGTTTTATGAGGGAAAAACAGTTAATAAATGATTCAAAAGTCCCCAAAAAGTGCAGAGACTATCATTTGAGAGAAATATGATTTTCAAATGGGTTGAAATGAGCATTCACAAATCCCCTCCCCCAAACACAGATTGTCCAATCATAGCTCAACAACAATAAGGCATGGAAGGCCTGTCATACACAGAGGGTGGCGTCTGTCTTCTTTTTTTTTTTAAATCTAAAATTGTAAGACCAAAAGTGTAAGGAATGGATACTCAGTGTTTAACACCTACAGTATAACTGAATGTTACTTCCAAGACCAAGAAGCATTTCATAAGGTAAAATCTGCTTGAAGTGAGACTTCAAGTAAGAAATGACAGTCACCAGCTAGAAAAGAGAAATCTATAGAAAACTATTGACTATGTGCCATGCAAGCTTGACAGATGTTGCAACAGTAACTAAGAGGGGCTGCTTATACTGGTCAAAGGTCATCTTGAATCCTGAACCACTGTGTTGTAAAAGCTGTCTCTTCAGCTTGTATCTGACATTAGAGTCACTGAGAGTTTGACAAACTAGGGGAAAGGTCCAGGCTCAGGGCAGTGGAAGCAACTTCTGCCATATTTGGCGTAGAGTGCAACACTTATTTAGACGAGATATCACTTAAGACAAGTGTTCTTGACGTGTCAAGTGAGCAGAAGTGATGGGAGGAGGCGACTTGATAACCCAGAAGCAGACTGAGGCTGTCAGGGGAGCAGCACTATTTGGCTGATGCTGCCGTAGCTCTATGACAGCAGATGTCCTCTACTGTCACCTGAGCATCGTCCATCATTTCGTTGACAGTATAGGAATTCATCGTGGATTATCACTGTGTTTTAGTAGATGCAATGTTTTTTTTAGGTTCATTTTACTAGAATGGACTCATTGTTTTTTTTTGGTTTTTTTTACAGATTTTCGCTGAAAACATCTGTGCCTTTCTTTAAGGACCATTGTGATTTAATCTGTTTTTCATATAAATATCCTGGCCCCATGCCTCCATGCACTGTGTTTGTTAATAGCAGTTTCTGCAGGATTATGCAGTTTCCATAGAATGGCTTGTTTGCATGATGAAGTTTGGTCTCAAGTGGGCACAGCTAGAATGTAGGATTTAATCCAGTATTTAGTATTTTGGTGTCTGTTAGTTTTATATACTTTGTATGTGCTGATACTGAGTATTGATCTGATTTCATTGCTTTGTTTTACTCTCATTTAACATTTGTAGACTAGCTAGATCACTGAGTGAACCTCACCTGGATAAATGAGGCAATATTATGCACCAGCAACAACGTGGAAGACAAAATGAGTCAATAAGGGTGTCCTGGTGTCCTACAGTAAATGTTTTATTTGCATTTCATCTCTCAACTGTTACTATGAAATATAGCAGCAAGAAAAACACAAGGCACTGTTGACTGACAGCATGATTTATATTATGAGCCGTTTGCTCTTTACCTTGCACTTGCTGACACGTCATAGGCCACAAGGTGAGCTCCTAGAGTTACTGGAGCTGTTAATGCCTCTGCAGTGCAGTGCTGTTTACTCACTGGCAGCCCATCACAGCTCCTGGATGCTGTGTCTGAGAAATAAAACAACCAGACAACACAGATTCCCATGTTTTTGGTCAATATCAATAGCCAACCAACCACATTGTGCCCAGTAATTGTGTGTTTGAGTGAGTCAGCTCTGGTTGATTAAATTGGACCAGACAATCGGGGAGCTAATTACTTGATGCTCCTTCTTTTAGCTTTCAGAAAGTTCTCTGTGTCTTGTTTTCTCTTGTTGTCACATAAAAGAAAAAGAATAACCAAACAAAGCTTGTTGTATTCCAATAAGAAGCTTACTGCTATATTGCACTTTGTTCTGGGACAATGAGGGAATTTGTCCCTCGGGCTGAATATTAATTCTTTGCTCCCGATTACAATTATCAGTAGAAGTGCACATTGCGCTGTGACCTGGACTTCAGAACTTTGATATGGGAAAACAAAATAATTTTCTCACATTTCTCAGGATGTTATGGTCCCATTTTGGTTGATTTCCACCTCACGATATCAATAATGCATTGACTTCTCATAGTAGGGTATAGCCTCTGGTTGCTCTCGTTAGGATGTGGGCCAGATGTATTGTTGAAAGGACCTGATGTCCCACTGGGTTCGACTCATTGTCAGGATTTTCCTCACACACTCAGAGGGAAATACCTGGGAGGGATAGAAAGCCACTGAAAGGAGACGATAAGGCATTTCATACGCTGAGTTGAATTAAGGAGAACAAAAGCAAAAACATTATCTTTTAACTCAAAAGCTAAGCAGGGCACAAATAGTTTCCTCTCTCCCCAGCTGTGGCTGAGAAATGGGGCTGCATGCATGCTTTTTAAAAAAGTTCATATTATAGACTTCGTATACAGTTTAATCAGTTCTAGAGTACAAATTGCAAATGCCCCTACTTTTCTTTTCCTTGAAGTCTCAAATGAAGATGTGGCCTTCAAGGAACTCAGCAGCTGTACAAATTTAGGACAAAGGCTACATCTACAGTTTGAACCTTTGAAAGGAACTAGAAAATCATAAATAGACAGATCTGGCACACTTGGCTTGTGGTGCGGAGAACCCCTATGCTGTTTGTTCAGCTCGTTGAGGCTCAGGATAATTTCAGCACCAGACCAGCAGATGTGTTCCTTCTCCAAACAACACAGCACGGTCTCCTGCCCAGATAAATAGATAGAAAACAAAATGCACCGCAGTGCGTGTCTGAACGCACTGAAACCTTTCCAGGACTGTTTATTGATTTAGATGTCAGATGTCTAAATACTAATCCAAGTTAGTATTTATTTGTAGACACTTTTGTTCACACGCTCACAGTACAGTGGATGGGCTATAACTTTATTGTCCACTGAAGTAGCCATTGATCAGTCATGTAAGGCGGGAGGTTCAGGGGGCTCAAAGCCCTGCAACCCTGCAACCCTGCAACCCTGCAACCCTGCAACGGGCTTCGTTGTAGGATAACTGGGGCAGACAGAGCATCTCTCGCTCTCTCTCTCACTACCAAGCGGACAGCCAATGGGACAATTTTCAGAATACTGGGGTTTCTGAATAATGAGTGGTCCCCTGTTATACAGCGTTTGACGCAACGTTTCTCTGACGCAACTTAGTGCGTGGAGCGAGCTACTGCAATAAGCTGCAAAGCTATCAACTGCACTGACCACGGTATAACCCCTGATGAGACAAAGGGACCAAGGATCAGTACCCATGACCCCTGGGATCTACATGCTTAATTATAGCATTGCACAAAAAACGCCTTTGTTCCCCAGACTACACTGAACCACTGTGGGATATGAATGGCACAGACAGACAGTTTCAGGGTGATTTGTGGTTGTCTACTTGCTGTTATGCTGATAACAAAGTCTGTTGAGTCGTGTGGCCATCAATTAGTATCTAAAAACATTTGCAGTCATTGTGGGTATAATTAATCGAAGGGTCGAATACAGGTCATGTGGTCCTCAATGGCTCATATATATATATATATATATATATATATATATATATATATTTATGAGAAGTCTGTTATCATTCATCAGCTCAGCTCACTGAAAATGTAATCACTAACAGTCCAATGGTTTTAATTAAAGTTTGGCCATTTTAAAGATGTCCTAGAATGGAAAATAATTGTCACTGATCCAGCAGGGACACCTGAAGAAGTGTAATGTTAACGAAGAGGATTAGAAATGTTATTATTGGCAATATTTCATCCATCAGACTAGTAGAATATCTAATATCTCATATCAGATTTTCACTACTTTATTAAACTAATTGGATGAAAGAGATGTGAGATATAACATTAACTCATTAGTCCATCCATCAAGTTTTGAACTATTGTGTTGAGGGACACAGGGAGCTTGGGTGTATATTAGCTCAGTAATACAACATAGAATCATATCTTAATAAACTCGCGAAAGATAATTGACTGCCATATCTGACAACGTTTGAATCTTGAAAGTTGCCCTTCTCATTCAGTCTCGTAAGTCTCTCTTCTCCTGTGAGGCAAACGTTTGTCGAGATTGTTGAAGGACGTTTAACAACAAGCACACCTGACAGTGAAGCCAGTTTGTGAGCAGCAGCAGACTGATGCTGGATTCATTATTCTTCACAATTAGCTTGTGACATTTATAATCCATTCGGGGTCTGTGCTTCTCTCTTGTAGACTTGTTTTGAAAGCAAAGATGCATAAAAGGTTAACTATGTATCGACGTGTAAACCAAGATGAGTGAATGTTGTCACTGGTAAGATTGAAGACTAAACTGAAGCAGGACTGGCTCCGAGGGATTAGATGTTTTCTTCTTAGGAAATGATAGCGCTGATGTTCTCCTTTTGATGTGATGGCAGCCACTATAAGACTTCTGTATATTTTGTTATTTAGGATTTACACACTGATGTTTGGATCTTGAGAAAGGTGGTTGGAGCTTAGCTGTTGGCTGAGTCACATCTAATGCACTTTCTCTGTGCCGCTAATGAAGTAACTCACCTTGCAATTAACTTGTGAGAAAAAAAACCACATACACATACAGAAACTACACAGTACTATATATCATACCAGTGAAGGACATTACAGATCTCACACACACACACACACACACACACACACACACCCTGCCCTACGTCCTATCACTGAATTCCTCCAGATCACTGAAGTCTATCAGACCTAACGTACTGTGTGTTTCTATTCGAGATTAACTGACTCCTGGTCGAGTGACTCCAGTGTTATGATGATGATGTCTGTCAAACGCATTTTATGTTAAGCATTCTTGTTTAATGACACACTTCTCAGTAGAGAAAGTTTGGAGAGAGGAGACCGAGGAGGATGAGTTATAGGAAAAATCAGATCAGATTAGGATTCAGTGTCATCAGTAGTTAGTATGCACCAGCGCTTACACTTTCCCTTCCAACACACTCAGAGAAGCTGAACAGAGAATATACTAGAGACCATTTCTCTAGCAGTAGTAGTTTCTCTAGTAGTATTCACCAGCTGTGATGCCAAACTGGTGTTTATGGTGCTATGGAGCACATGACGTGAGAGAAGTGAGTTTGGCAAAACAGATGAACTGTGCCAGATTTATTCAATATGTCTAATATGTCTTTTGAACTCTCACTAGTCTCAGAGACTCAGGAACCACTGTGCAATAGTCCCATACCTCTGCTCATTTGCACTATATTTGCACTACTTTTGCACTACATAAATGCACCACACCTACCTCCACTGTACATACTGTTGTTAAGAGTACTTATACTGTTCTGTTCTTATTCTTATTGTTGTAGTTTATTTCTAATTTTCTTACTGTACATAGAGAGACGAGTTTCACCAGAGTCAAATTCCTTGTTTGCTTGTATAAACTTGGCCAATAAAGTTGATTCTGATTCTGATTCTGATGATGATGATGATGATGATGATGATGAACTATCCTGGCATGGCCAACTTTGAAGCTATGTTAGAGCTGACACTAATGTGTTCCTCTGAAATATTTACTTGTGTGATATAGTCCCTCCTCTCTGCACTCTGCCCCAGGGGTGTTAATAGGATTTGAGGACATTGGGGGCTTAGCTTGGAATTCTGTGGGGAGAGGGAAAGTTTTTATATAGAAGTTGGTGCACTCTTGCACCAACTGATTAAAACTGGGATACAGGAAACCGATCGTAACACAAAGGGTCTCTTACCTACTTCCTATGAGCCTGAGTCTGCAGAGGGTCCCGGTGATGTGGAAGACGTCCTGCCTAGTTCCTGTGCCGAAGACGCCGCGCCCCGGTGACTCTAAGGACTACAGACCTGTGGCGCTGACCTCCCACATCATGAAGACCCTGGAGAGACTCATCTTGGAGCAGCTCCAGCCTGTGGTCAAATCGTTTTTGGACCCCCTACAGTTCGCCTACCAGCCCCAACTTGGAGTTGAGGATGCCATCATCTACCTGCTTGACCGCATCTACACTCACCTGGACAAGACGGCGAGCACTGTGAGAGTCATGTTTTTTGACTTCTCCAGTGCTTTCAACACCATCAGCCCAGGTCTACTGGGTGAGAAGATGACAGCGATGCAGGTGGACCCCGCCATCGTGTCCTGGGTTGTGGACTATCTGACTGGCAGACCACAGTATGTGCGCCTGAAACACTGTGTATCAGACAGAGTGGTCAGCAACACCGGGGCCCCACAGGGGACTGTCCTCTCTCCTTTCCTCTTCACCCTCTACACCACGGACTTCAACTAC